>NC_047650.1:5812199-5831803 GCF_902201215.1 Prunus dulcis | reverse complement strand
GCCTCATTAACTCCCTATCACCTCCTCTGTGATAGTTGAAAATTTTGCCTTTTTCCAAGGTCAGAAAGTCACGTGGGATTTCTTGAGAGAAACCTATTTTTAGAAAGATCTACTAACTTGCTTTTTCCTTGGGTAGAGTGAGATTTTTCTTAAAATGGCCAATAATGGTTCCTTTATATTTTTAGACTAGGGTTATATTCACAATCTGCTAAAAAGGCTTGGGCTTAATTTAGCTTTCTTGGTTTGATTTCTAATTCCCCTAGATAAAAAGCCCGACATGTTTCGTTCATGGGCTTTTGACCAAAAAATGGGCCGGCGTGCATAATTTTGGCCAAAACAATGCCCCCTAAGTCTGAATCATTTAAAAACGGTTCCAAACTTAATGATTGGCCAATAAATGACGCGTGCCATTCCTTGCCGTTGCTCTAGCGCACGTCTGTCTATTTAACTAGACTTTGTGGGGAAGTGGGTATTTGTAATGGCTCTTCAAAATATTTTTTAGAACCCTGTTCCTGTTCATCCAAAAACCTAACTCTGTTTCAGCTTCCATTTCCCTTCGAAATCCTCTGTTCTTTCGCTCATTCTTCAATTCTCCCCTGTTTTTGTTAGAACTTGAAGATGTCTTCCCTAAAAATTCGTGCCAAGGCCTCTTCTTCCATTGTTCCTCCTGCCTATATGTCTAGAGTAGGCATTGATCAACACACGATTGAAGTTCGCAGCAAGCTCCACCCGTTTACCCAGATGAATTTAGATGAAAATGTTCTCAGCAAGCTCCATCTGTTTACTCCAAATGTGCATTTGCTTGGGTTCAACTTCATGTTGTGCTTTCGGAGTGGGCTGAATGCCTCGACAAGGTTTTGATGTGGTCTGCTTGATGGGGAGCTTTTACTAGTATGATGTCTACGTAGACCTCTATAGTTTTGTCGATTTGGTCCTTGAAAATTTTGTTCACTAGCCCTTGGTAGGTTGCTACGGATTCTTCAGCCCAAATGGCATGATTTTGTAGCAATACGTTCTCCTTTCGATGATGAAGGAGGTCTTTTCTTTGTCGTCCTCGTGCATCAGGATTTGATTATAACCAGAGTTGGCGTCCGTAAAGCTGAGCAGTTGATTGCCAGAAGTTGAATCGACGAGCTGATATATTCTTGGCAGTGGAAAGTTGTCCTTAGGGCATGCCTTGTTGAGGTCGGTGTAGTCAATGTAAACTCTCCACAGGCCTTTATTTTTCTTTGCTATTGGGACAACATTCGCCAGCCATTCTGTGTAAGAGACTTCTTCTATGAAAACGGTAGCTAGGAGCTTGTCAATCCCGGCTTCAATGATGGCAACTCGCTCGGGAGAGAAGTTGTGTCTCTTTTGCGATACTGGCTTGACAGCTAGGTTGATGTGGAGTCGATGACAGATGATCTAGGGATTAATGCCTGGCATGTCAGATGGCGACCATGCAAATACGTCATTGTTGTTTCGGAAGAAGGCTGCAAGCTCTGCCTTCTCCCCTTGGCTTAGGCGCGAGCCAATTTGAATTTTCTCTCTAGATTATCAGGATCCAAGGGTACTAGCTCGACGTCCTCTTCGAGTTTCCATCCTTTTTCATGAGAGACCTCCGGACGGATTCCCTCGGCTTGGTCCTAATGCTTTGATTGCTATGAATGGGTAGCTATTCCCTTTCCTTTTTAACCTGGTCAATTGCTAGGAACGAGATCTGGTTGTTCTACTCTTTTCAAATATTCCTAATTCACAGGGAGGAGCTGTGTTTAGTAGCTTTTCTTCAGCCCTTGAGCCGAACATTTCCAAGCCATTGCTTGGTTGTTGTCGATCTGGCCAACACCGCCCCAAGGGATTGGGTAGCGAATTTTCTGATGTGTGGGGGAGATGATGGCGTTGATCTTTCTGATCCATGGTCTGTCCAGAATGCCGTTGTAGGTTGAGAGTTCATGAACAACCATGAATGTTCTTGCAAGTTGATCCCACAGTAACCGTTGTTGTGCCATGGAAGCCAATCAGTGACCTGACTGATTGGTTTATCTTTGTTTCTAAGCCCATCTGTTGGATGACTACTAGTTGCATGATATTGGCTGCACTGCCCTCGTTTGCATGGATTTGATTGACCAGGGCCTGAGAGATTTGAATGCTAATGACAAGTGCTTCGTTGTGTGGCATATCGAGGCCTATTAAATCTTTCTTTCAAAAGCCGATCACGAGATCATGTTCTACTGGTGGAAGGCCGATCGAGATTTGGGAGATCATAGTGGCTTGTTTGATCTTCGTCTTCTTTTCTTTGCTGGTCAACCTAGAGTCCTTGGAGTCGGCTAGGGTTGTGTTAACCCTTATGACCTTCTAGGGTGGCTCCTTGGCGATATCGCAGTCCTCAATCTTCTTGATAGCCTTCTCTCACAAGTTCTTTGAAGTGCGCTTTCCAAGCAAAGCAATTATTCCTAGTGTGCCATGCGTCCCATGAAAGGCACAGTATTTTCTGGTATCCCTCTTGTTCGGATCTCCTTTCAAGGGCGGCGGTCTTCTTAACCAAGGTTTGTCCTTCACTTGGGCTAAGATTTGGTGTATGGGGATGGAGAACTTGGTGTAGTTCTCTTCTACCGTAGCGTCTCCTTCTGGATACGACCTACGTTTGTCCTTGTTCCTGTTGCTAATCATGTCGCTTCTTTGGCTTGTCTGCTTGGTTGGCTGATCTTCCTGCTTGGTAGACCTTTTCACGGCGATTCGATCATCATCCCAGAGTACTTAGCATTCCGCAGTCACGAAGACCTCTACCAGAGTCTAGCTAGGAGTGATAGTTAGCTCGCAGTATAAGTCATGCTTAGCTGGAAGACCTTTCTTGAAAGCAGAAGACGTGATTCGATCGTCGCATCCGACAATGTTAGCCTTTTCTGCTTTGAATCTCTTGATGCAATCTCAAAGGGATTCATGGACTTCTTGCGCAGGTCTACAGGTTGTACATAAGTGTACCATTTGGTGAAGACGTAAGCTAGCTCCTTGAAGCTACTGGTCGACTCGGATGGTAGGGTGTGGAACCAATCTTGGGTTGCTCCTCACAAGGTCATTGCAAACACCTTGCACATTAGTGTTTCGTAGGCCTTATAGAGGATCATAACTCTTTTGAAGTGTTTTAGATGGCTCTCAAGATCAGAATTCCCTTTGAAATGCGTGAATGAAGGCGCTGAGAGTGGCTTTTGGGAGCAGCCTGCTCGATTTCGGTAGTGGAAGGCATAGAATTTGCTTGGTCCACCTCCCTTCGTAGAGCATCTTTTTATTTTCGCCAATCTTTAAGTTTCGAAATTGGTCGTTTAAGAGCTTCTCGACGTCTTCGGCGCGCATGGCTTGTTGATCACGTTGGTGACCTTCGTGATTTAGGCAGTGATGGTTGGCTTTCTTGTTGACTAGCAGAGGTCAACCTACTGGGTTGCCCTGCCTGTATGGTAGATTAGTAGATTGAGCTTGCAAGGATTCCTCCACGAGTTGTCATTGTGAGTTGGTTCTTGAGCGGGTTAGTGGGCGTTAGTCACTGCATTTGTCAAGTAGTGGATCACAGACTCGTACCCCTTGTGGGCCCAGCCTAGAATGGATACTTCTTTGCGGACCCAAGCGAGCATTGACATTGGATTGTAGGCCCAACCTCTCGTGCACATTGGTCCTTGGACCGAACCTTGAACGGATTGTCGGCCGGCTCAGAGTATGGCCTGCAGATGTCTACGTCTCTTCAGCATGACCTCGTTTTCTCCCCTTCCCGCTTGTCTATCTCTGTTTGACTAGTCCAAGATCTCTCAAAATGCTCCAAGGTCAGGGCCTTGATTCAAGTTAATCTCCAGGTAGACAGGTGTGGGTTGGGCCTAATGGAATATGGGCTAGGGCTCTGTTAGATTCGCACACTGGATTTGTTCAAAAATGGCCCCGTCATTTGGTCCTTGCGGTGGCAAGGTGGTGGAGGCCATGGGCCCATGGCTTGGTGCGGCAATTCCAGCTGCTATTTGGTGGTTCACGTAAGTGATTCACAGCTACAAGGAGCTGGCCTCATGGTTTGGTGGCTGTCCGGTTGCTACAGCAGCTGTTTGGAGAGGTTATGAGGCCTCCGAAGGTGGTTGGATGGCATAGGCAGCCACAGGGGGGCTGCTGGAACTCGCGAGGGGGCTGCTGGAAAGAGTTGGCAGCCGTGGGAGGCTGCTGCAAAATGCTAGTAGCAGCTGCACCTCGTGGTGACAGCGAGGTTTCGGCCGTTCCAAAGTGCGTCGTCATGGTGGTTTTGCTCCTGAGATGTTTGCTTCCAGCCATGGTTGTTTGGAAGGATTCGATGAATTGGAAAATAGGAGGAACAGATTCCTTGAGCATGCGTTGGGTATTATTTCGCACTCTCAATGGAAGCACCAATTTGTGGGAGCGATTTTCGTCCCATAAGAATATTCGATTAATAGATTCCCCTTTCATCATATTTTTCTTTAAATCCTCAAAAAGTCTATTACAAAAGTGTTTCCCTCCAATAATAGCTCTAGGTGTTCCAAATCTTGTGAAAATGGTTTCTTTTAAAAACCGCAAAACAATTTTATGATCATTATTGTTTGTGCAAATAATCTCGCGCGAGAATATTCGCTTCTAGATCTGTTGCCATTTGATCTTCTTCTCTCTCGTCCTCGATTCTTGAAAAAAGACCGGAGTAATTCGATTAATAGATTTTCATTTCTTCTTCGTCGTCTCTTTCTCCCTGCAAAACAAATCGGAATAAGAGGACCACTCCCGTGGGGTGTTGGCCAAAGGCCCTCCGATACCTAAGTTAGTTCAATTGATTTGTAGAGAAAAAATAGCTAAAAAGGGTACGGAGATGTATGTATGGTGTGAACCGGACGGCCGGAGCCGTGTATGGTGGCTGGAGCCTTGTGTAAGGGAGAGAGAGAGAGGAGGCAGCAAGGAGGGGATTTCTGCAGTATTTTTGTGAGCTTAGAATGGCTTACCTCATGCCTTGCATAGCCTTATATTTATAGAGCCTCGTAGGGTTATGGTTTGGAGAAAAAGAATCCTTGTTGGGTAATGAATTATGTTTCTGATTTTAGGAGATTTAAATCAATTAGGGATTTAATGACAAATCCTAATTTAAGGCGAGAATCCCCAAATCTCAAATAATCCCCAAATGGAAGGAAATATTTGACCTAGGGTTTTGTTAAAATTCGGTTCCCACAATTATGTCGACAACGAACAGCCTCTACCCATTTGGAAACATAACAACATCGACTAATATATAAAGATATCCAAAAGAAACAGGAAATGGACCCATAAAATCAATGTTCCAACAATCAAATAATTCAATTACCAATTGGGTTCAAAAGACATCATGTTTCTACGGATAATTGCCCTAAATTTTGACAACGATCACAAATTCGACAAAAAGAATGGGTACTGATTGTCCCACTCCTTTTTTTTTTTTTTTTTAATCCACTTACACTCTATTTTTAAAAAATTGTATGTTCTCACTCCTCTTTTGTTCACTTACACTCCCTTTTGCAACGGTTTTCTTTACAGAAAAATGACCGCCACATGCTTAACTATGACAAAAATAAATTACCGCATGAATTTCATAATCAGACACACACCTCCTAATGATCTGATCAGGGCAATATTTAAACAGATAGAGGTCATTCCAAAATAAATTTCGAACCTCAGTTAGAAATTTTCTCTTGTCTTGAGCAGTCCTAAATTAACAATGTTAGCAAACCAAGGAAATTCCAAAATAGCAAATAATTGCTTATCTGAAAAGAATAATTAATTGGCAATGTTTCAATGGAATCCTCAAAACTCAATTTGGCCAAATGATCAGCCACTACATTTTCTACTCCCTTTTTGTCTTTGATTGTGATGTCATATTCTTGAAGCAGTAGGATTCACCTTAGCGATTGCAATGGGTTGTGTAGGGGCCGGGTATGACCATACCATTCCCGTCCCCACTTTCCATCTGCGTCCCCATCCCCGAACCCATCTCCGTTTAATAAGTTTCGAGGAAACCTCGTCCCCATCCCCGTCGAGTGACTATCCCCCAGACCCGCCCCGAATCCCCCATTTTTTTTGCATAAAAAATATTTATCATACATTTTAACATTAAGTTTCATATTAAATTATCATCCAACACATCCAAATTAACTATAATGTTCAACTCAACTATTCAAAATCACATCAATATGAAATTCTTGAGAAGATTAGGAAGGATTAGGGGAGGGAGGTTAACTTAGGGTTAAACATAAATATTGTAATTATATTTTTAAATATAAACATATATTTAGGTCGGGTTCGGGGATGGAGATGGCCAATACCATCCCCTTCCAATACCCATCGGGGATCCCCATACCCGATACCCATTTGGCCTCAAAATCTCTCCCAGTTAGGGTCGGGGACTCGACGGGAACCCGCCCCCCTAGGATTTTTGCCATCCCTAATCCACCTAATCAGCCAAGCTTTAGCATTTTTTTTCAATAAGGTATTTTAAAGTTGCATGGTCAGTGAAAATAACAATAGGTGATCCAACTATATTAGCACGAAACTTATCCAAAGCAAATACCACAATAAGCAGGGTTTTTTTTTTTGAGTTGTAGAATAATTCATCTGAGCACTGTTCAAGGTGCTGCTTGCATAATGGATGACATGTGGCTTCTTATCTTTTCTTTTCCCCAAAACAGCCCCGACTGCATAATCACTAGCGTCACACATAATTTCAAAAGGTAAAGTCCAGTCAAGCGGTTGCATAATTGGAGCAGATGTGAGCATTTCAATTAATTTCTTAATAGCCTTTTGACATGAATCAGATTACTCAAATTTACTATCTTTTAATAGGAGATTACACAAGGGTCTAGTTATTGCACTAAAATTATGAATAAATCTCCTATAAAAACCAGCATGACCTAAAAATGATCTGACATCTTTAACAGTTTTTGGAACGGGAAGTTTTGAAATCAACTCAATTTTAGCTTTATCCACTTCAATTCATTTAGTAGAAACAATATGACCAAGAATAATTCCAGAAGAAACCATAAAATGACATTTCTCCCAATTTAAAACAAAGTTTTTCTCCTGGCACCAAACCAATACTTTTTCCAAATTGCTCAAGCAATTATCAAAAGTATCACCAAAAAAACATATATATAATCCATGAAAACTTCAAGAAATTGCTCAACCATATCAGTAAAAATACTGATCATGCATCTTTGAAAAGTAGCAGGAGCATTACATAATCCAAAAGGCATTCTACGAAAGGCATTCTACGAAAGGCACAAGTACCAAAAGGACATGTAAAAGTAGTTTTTTCTTGATCTTCAATGGAAATTTCAATTTGATAATAACCTGAGTGTCCATCTAAGAAGCAATAAAATTCATGACTGGCTACCCGTTCTAAGATTTGATCGATAAAAGGTAAAGGAAAATGGTCTTTTCTAGTTGCAGAATTTAGCTTTCTATAATCAATGCAAATGCGCCAATCTGAAACAACTCTAGTACGTATCATTTCATTTGTATCATTTTCAACCACAGTTATGCCAGATTTCTTAGGTACAACTTGAGTAGGACTTACCCATTTACCATCAGAGATGGAATAAATAATACATGCATCTATTAATTTCAACATCTCAGTTTTAACATCGTTCATGATTGGGTTTAACTTACGTTGTGCCCCCCTAGATGACTTGGCTTCATCCTCTAAAAAAATTTTATGAGTACAAACAAGTTGACTAATTCCCTTAATGTCAACAAGAGTCTAACCAATGGCAAATCTATGAGAATTCAATACATTAAGTAACTTACCTTCTTGCAAAGAGTCAAGTTCAAATGATATTACCACTGGAAAAGTGTTGTTAGACCCCAAGAATGCATGTTTAAGTCTCGTGGGTAAAGGCTTCAATTCTGGCTTAAGAACTTCCACATTTGATGGCAATATCTTTTCCTTTCGAGCTGGAAGCTTCTCAAACCTTGGCGTCCATTTATCAGCTTCTCAAAGCTTGGCGTCCATTTATCAATCTACAAGGAATTAAACAATGAATTAAGATAAGCAATTTCTGGATCCTCAAGTAATTCAGATTCATTAGAATTCAATAAAAGAGCCTCTAAAGGTTCAGAAATACCACATAAGAGCTTCAATCAAGTTCACCACTGCACATTCATCATCTTGATAAGGTCTCCTGAAAACATTAAAAATGTTAGTTTCAATGTCATGTTAGCAAAAATAAGTCTCATTACCCCACTCCTACAACTGGTGTGTGCGTCACATGTAGCAAGGAAGGGACGTCCTAAAATGACAGGAATTTCATTTTCAGAATACAAAACAGGTTATGTATCCAAAATAACAAAGTCAATAAGGTAGTAAAATTTGTCCACTTGGACCTATACATCCTCAATTACCCCTCTCAGCATTCATACAGAACAATCAGCAAGTTGTAACTTCATTGTTGCTGGCTTCAATTCACCAAGACCTAACTGCAAATATACTGAATAGGGCAATAAATTTACACTAGCCCCCAAATCGAGCAAAGCACAATTGATGTAATTTTTTCCAATTACACATGAAAGAGTGGGACTTCCTTGATCTTTGTATTTAGGAAGGACCTTATGTTGCAACAATGAACTCACATGTTCAGTCAAAAATGCAGTTTTCTTCACTTGGTGCTTTCTTTTAAATGTGCACAGATCTTTTAAAAATTTAGCATAAGAAGGGATCTGTTTAATAGCATCTGATAGAGGAATATTAACTTTGAGTTCTTTAAAGACATCCAAAATTTCAGAATTTTGATTCAATTTCTTTAAAGGATTTAAAGCTTGGGGAAAAGGAGCAGGAAAATGATATTCGTTTGATTGACTCAATTTGGACTTGTTTAGTTCATCATTATTCTTAGATTCTTCAACTTCCTTTGGTGAAGGTGTGTTGTCAATTATTTTACCACTTCTAAGAGTAATGACAGACTTAGCATGTTCAATTGAGGTTTCACATGAATTAACATTCTTTATTTTCTTCAACCAATTGACCAAACAAGGTATCATACCTTTGACTTTGCTTATGTTGTTCTTGCATAAATGCTTGAAGAGTATCGCTCAAAGAAGGTCTAGCATTAAAGGCATTAGTTGCAGGAAACTGATGATTGAAAGAATTTCTATCACTTACCTGAGGTTGTGAATCATTGCTCCAATGAAAGTTTTGATGATTCCTTGTTGATGGATTGTAAATGTTGGAAAAAGGAGAATATTGTTGTTTGAAGTTTCCATTAGCAACACAATGCTACTCATAAGCTCCTTTCATTTTTTGAAAAATTGGACAATTTTTAACAATATTACCAATCTCATAACAAGAATCACATACTTGATTGACATCAGCTAGATAAATAGGTTGAGGCAAATTTTTATTTTTCCATTTCAAAGCAGCTATCTTTTTAGTCAAAACCTCAAATTTTAATTTCCAATGATCTTCTTCTTTTAATTGATAAATTCCTTTATTAGTAGAAGATGTGACAATTCTTGACCGATCAGTGGTCTCAACTGGACTGGGCACAGTCCATTGATGAGCTTTTTCAGCAATTTCATCCAAAAATTCTAAGGCATCATCAGGGTCTTTATGCATAAAATTTCCATTACACATAGACTCAACAAATTGGCGATCACGAAGGAGCAGTCCCTTATAGATATAACTAGCTAGATGCCAGTTTTCAAAGCCATGGTGTGGCACAAATTCAAAAGCTCTTTAAATTTTTCCCAGGTTTGATATAAAGTTTAATTTTCCTTATAAGAGAAATTTGAGATTCTTTTCTTAAGAGCAATTGTCTTATGATTAGGAAAATATTTGTAGAAAATGCTTGAGTCATCTCCGCCCAAGAACCTATGGACCTAGTCCTTAAAGAAAATCAAGTATTAATTTCCAATAGCTTGAGTAATTGCTTTTTCTTTTAAAGAAAATGGAAAAAAATTTAACCTTATGAAATTAATCCTATCACGTTGACCATTGTAAAAGGTGCCAATAGCTTCCTCAAATTCCCTAACATGCATGTAAGGATTTTCACTTTCCATGCCATGAAAAATAGGTAGCAATTGAATCATTCCAGTTTTAAAATCATAATTTAGCATGTTAGGTAGGAACATGGTGCATGAAGCATTTGGTGCACGAATAGGATGCAATACTGTCTCTAAAGTTGTAGATGCAACTACTTCTTCTCTTATGGGAATTTCATTATTCCCAATATGAGAATTAGCCTCTTGTTCATTATTTACAATTTCTTCATCATTATTCACAATTTCTGCCATGCTTTCAAATTTGTCAGATGTTTCTATTTGGGCCAAAAAGAAATCCACATGCAAGCCCATCTACGCAAAGAAAGGCCCACAAAACAAAAGAACAAAGGACAGGGCTTTCCCATATCTTTTACGAAAATGGCAGAATTGTAAAAACGTCAAAATTAAATGGCAATTGACCACTGAAGCAGATCTTGAAAGAAGAATTGGATTGGGCCCAACTTCTGAACACTCACCATTGATCTCAAAGCCCAGAGTAAAAGATCAACATATTTTTTGGAAGGTCTATTCTCAGAACCCACGTGAATACCTGACTTTGAAAAGTCAACTATTTCAACTAAGTCACAAGGGAATTTGACAGGGAATTAATGAAGGCAGTCCTGCAAGAAGATTTCTCCAGTCTTTCATAGACAAAGAAGGGATCAAAATCCCTTTTTATATATTTAGAGAAATTTCAGCTCCAAAGAAGGCACCATTTTCAAGAGATAAGCATAATAACGTTAGAGTTTTTGGTATTCTAGCTGGGTTTTGCCAATGGTCTGTTAGAGAAGAAAGGAAGAATAGAGAATAATGAAGAAAATGCTCTGCTTACTCACAAAGTCTGTGAGTAAACATTTTTGTATATTTCTATTTGTAAGAATGAGCTCATACAGCATGTATTGCATGACTGTTTGCTCTTAGCTAGATTCACACAAGTCACAGTGAATCTCAGCCATCCATCAGTCTCAATTCTAGAATCACTACATATGACTATTTTTACCTCATACTTGGCAGATCTGCTCAAGTGAATACACACATAAAACTCATCTTATTTCACTAATACTAATCAACTATAGACTTATACTTCAACACTCTCCTTTAGGTCTTGAGCTGATTTCATTCCGAGCATACCCCTGAGATAGTTGAAGTGATCCTTTGCCAAAGGTTTTGTGAAGATATCTGCTACCTGCTTTTTAGTGGGACAATACACCAAATCAATGATTCTTTCCTGCAGTGCATCCTTGATAAAATGATACCTTTTGTCAATGTGCTTGGTCTTCTGATGGACCACATAATTGTTTGTAATAGCAATGGCAGAAGTGTTATCACAGTAAAGAGGAGTAGCTTCAGTTTGTATTTCTCCAAAATCTTCCAAAACGAATCTCAGCCATATTGCTTGAGTTGTGGCTTCTGATGCGCTTATATATTTAGCTTATGCAGTTGAAAGTGCAACACAGTTTTGCTTGACTGAAGCCCAAGAAAACACACCACTCCCAAATGAGAATGTGTATCCTAATGTACTTTTGCTGTCCTCCAATGAGCCACGCCAATCATGTCACAGAAGCCGATTAAACAAGCTTTCCTTCCCTTCACAAACTCCAGGCCATAATCCAGGGTGCCCTTGATGAATCTGAGTTCTCTCTTTGCAGTTCCATAGTGTTTATTGGTAGGATAGTGCATAAATCTTGCCAATAAACTTGCTGCATACATTATATCCGGCCTTGTAGTAGTGAGATATAGAAGGCTTCCCACAATGCTTCTATACCTTTCCTCACTCGCAGATCCACCTCCATCATCTTTAGATAACTTCTCAGTAGCTACAAGAGGAGTTGTGACAGTCTTTGCTTCATTTAATCCAAACTTACTCAGTAAAGAACTTGCATAATTCTTCTGGTGAATGAAGATGCTAGAGTTAGTTTGAATCACTCCCATTCTGAGGAAGTGATGAAGAAGTCCCAAATCTATCATCTCATACTTCATTTTCATGTCTTCCTTGAACTCTTCTAGCATTGATTTGCAATTGCCAATGTAGAATATATCATCTACATAGATAGAGACAATCAAGATATCTTCTCCCCTTGCTTTTATATACAAAGTTGGTTCACTCAGGCTCTTCTTGAAACCACACTGTGAGAAGTAATTGTCAATCTCTCCATACCAAGCTCTCGGAGCTTGTTGTAGACCATAGAGAGCCTTATGAAGCTTGTACACCTTTTCCTCCTTGCCTTTGACTACAAAACCTTCCGGCTGTTGAACATAGACCTCTTCTTGTAGAACTCCATTCAAGAAAGCCGATTTCACATCTAACTGATACAGTTTCCAGCTCTTTTGTGCAGCCAAGGCTATTAAAGTTCTAATGGAATCTAGCAATCGGTGCATAATCTCATTGTAATCCAAACCAGACTTTTGTGCATAGCCCTTTGCAACCAGCCTTGCTTTATTCTTCAACACTGTGCCATCAAGATTTAACTTGGTTTTGTAGACCCATTTAACCCCTATAACAGGTTTTTCAGTTGGTCTGTCAACAAGTGTCCAAGTGCCATTTTTTTCAATCATAAACAGCTCATCCTCTATAGCTTTTAGCCAAGACTCATCTTGTTTGGCATCCTCATACTTCTCTGGATCCACGACGCACAGATTGCATTGAGCTAACACGTCATTCTGGTTCCTCCACTTCAGTCGTGTATGATCAAATGCTTGATTGTGCCCTTCACTTAAGTTTAACATGCTTGCAGATTCACCTGAGATAGGTGACTTGAATTGAACTTCAGGGTCTTCAATACTAGAAACTCTCCTAGATGGAGATAATGTAGATGATGTAGGAGACAACACCATTCTTTCACTTTCTCCTGTATTTATGTCACCATGAATAAAACTTCCAGTATTGGGGGATATTGACTCTAAGTTCTCTTTCCAATTCCAGGTAGCTTCTTCATCAAATACAATGTCTCTTGACAAGAATAGTTTCTTGGATAGTGGATCAAATACCCTATACCCCTTAAGCTTGTGTCTGCGTTCAACTGGGACATGAACATAGCATAGTGAGCCAAATACTTTTAGATGTGCTATTCCTGGTTTTCTTCCAGAATAAGCTTCATTGTTCAAGGCCTTTGTAGGACATCTATTTAGAATGTACACTAATGTATGCACTGCCTCTGGCCAGAGAAAATATGGCATTTTCTTCTCATACAATATGGATTTAGGCATCTCAATCACCGTCTTGTTCTTCCTCTCCACTACTCCATTTTGTTGTGGAGTATATGCAAGAGTGAATTGCCTTTGTATTCCTTCCTTTTCACAGAATAGATCGAATTCAGATGACTTGAACTCCCCTCCTCTATCACTTCTTAGGCACTTAATCTTGAATCCAATTTGTAACTCTATCATAGCTTTGAATTTTCTAAAACAAAGGAATGCATCAGACTTATACCTCAAGAAATAAACCCAAGTCATTCTGGTGAGATCATCTATCAACAACATGAAATACTTATTTCCAGCAATTGAATCATTCTTCATACATCCACAGAAATCAACATGAACTAGTTCAAGTGCAGCAGTTGCTCCTTGTGCTTGATTTCTTGGAAATTCTTCTTTGTGTTGTTTTCCAAATTGGCAGCCTTCGCAGACTCCATTGTAGTCTTCAAGCTGAGGCAACCCATGCACCATTTTCTTGTCTCTCAATTGTTTGAGACCACCAAAGTGTAAGTGTCCAATTCTCCTATGCCAAGTCTCAGTAGAGTGAGTGACACTAGCTTTTAAAACCACTTGGTTCTCAGATAATAAAGCCAATGGATAGCATCTATTCACTTTCTTCTTCACTTTCATAACTAAGTTTTCCAGTGAAGGACCATCATACACACTGCACATTCCACCACCAAACACCAAGAAATATCCATGCTCATCCATTTGACCTACACTTAGCAAATTTTCTTTTAAACCAGGCAGATACATTACTTCTCTAACATAATTTCTGCCCTTATTTGTATCAATCACCATATGAGCCCATTCATGCCACATTCACAAGATCTCTAGTCGGCATTTGAACTTTGCCAACTATGTTGGTTCTTACATCAACAAGCAATTCTACATTCCCTGTCATGTGGTTGCTACAACCACTATCGATGTACCACTCTCCATTCACCCTTGGTCCTGTGACTGTGCTATTTGCATAAAATAGATTCCTTGTCATCTCCAATTGGTTAGCACTGTTTGCCTTTTGCACTATTTTAGCTGCAGTACATTCTCTAGCCAAGTGACCAAATCTGTCACAATTGTAGCACTTTGGCTTGCCTTTGTATCTGCATTATCCAAAATGGTACTTTGAGCACACTTTGCACCTGAGGCTTTACAACTTCTTGGTTTGCTAGCTGTGGTGAATTGAAGCTGTGATTTGGTGCAGGATTATTCTGATGTGGCTTTCCTTTTGACTCCCATGGTTTTCCCTTAGGATTCCAATTCTTCTGAGACTTCTAACCATTGGAATGAGAGTTACCCCTGTTTTTTTGTCTTTTTGAGCCAATAGAGAAGGAGCACTACTACGAAAAACCAAAAAGACGACGGTAAATCACCGTCGTGTATTCAGTTTTTCAATGGTCGTGGAATCCACCGTCATCTTTTCCCTCATAAACCACGACTCTAAATCACCGTCGTTGTTAAAATATACAACGTCATCAACAAATACAAAACGACGTCTTTGTACTGCAAAAAGATCTAAAAAAGCAGTCGATGATGAGAATTGACGACCAACTCTCTAAAAAAACCGTCGTTAAAAGGAAAAATATGACACATATTAACAGAACAAGGCCGCAAGATAGACATACAACGACGAAAATTAAAATAAGGCGCCGTTAAATATCATTTTCACGACAATAAAAAATATGACGTCTTTAAATACATTAGAAGACGACGTTATTGATTCCTACTACGTCGCCTATATAAAAACAGTCGTCGTAAAATACATTTTCCACTTCGATTTTTCTATAAAAGATGACGTGGAAATAGTTGTCAGTGTCATTATTTACGACGTATGTATTTATATAGTAGACGTTGAAAAACGAAACAACGTCGGTTACAAATATATGAGAGTCGTATTACAAAATTTATACGTCCTATTTTCAGAAACAAACAACGACGATAAATATTAGGCGTTGTTAAATAAAACAACGTCGAAAAAAAATAAAAACAGACGTGTTTAGTCTGCATAAGTTTTAAAAAATAGTCGAGGATGAGAATAGACGACCAACACAAACAAATCACCGTCGTTAAAAAGGAAAAATATGACACATATTAAAAGAACAAGGCCGCAAGATAGACATACAACGACGAAAACTAAAATACTACGCCGTTAAATATAATTTTCACGACAAGAAAAAATATGACATCTTTAAATACATGAGAAGACGACGTTATTGAAATATACTACGTCTCTTATTTACAAACAACCGTCGTGAAATAAATTTTCCACTTCGATTTTTCTAAAAAAGATGACGTGGAAATAGTTGTCAATGTCATTATTTACGACGTATGTATTTATATAGTTGACGTTGAAATGCAAAACAACGTCGGTGGCATTTATATAGTCGACGTTGTATTTATATGTATTCAGTACTCACGACGTACTTATTAATGTAGGCGACGTTGAACTTCTAAACAACGTCAATATTTACGACGCATTTAATAAACCACGTCGGTTCTAAATTAATGTTCAGATATTTAATCTCATTTTTAGACGTCGGTATTATGGGATTGGAGTCGTGTTATTTTGGATTACATGGCTGCTCTTAATCCTTCCCCGACGTGATATCCTGGATAATTGCTTCACAATAGCGTCGTGGTTCTTCATTGTTACGTTGCTTTAAGACGTCGGTAAATATGCTGAATAAATGGTTCACCATAACGTCGTGTTTTATTTGAACAGACGTCGTTTTTTATGCAGAATATAATGATGTAATCTGGATCCAGTATTTTTTGCACTGATTGTTTTGTGGCCAAAAACTGTATAATGAAAGTGAAGAAATCACATTACAATATATTACAAAATTAATGTCATACACTGCCAATTACATAAGCATCATTCAATCCATATATCTTCACACCCACCTCGAATATTTTGACCACCTAACTCACCCACCGGTTCATCAAATGTGTCAACATTTGGCATCCCTCTAGTAAATGGCTCACACTCAATTATCACATCACCTAAGACTTCATCACTAATAACATCATTATATTCTCTATTAGGCATTGATAACACTACCGACCAACCACGATGCATCGGGTCGTCAACAAAAAAATATTTGTTTGACTTGAGAAGCCAAAACAAATTGGTCATTCCTATGTCCAATTTTACTCAAATCTACAAGGGTAAATCCAAGTTCGTCGACTACAAGACCAGAACTATCTATCCAATCACACCTAAAGGCTGGGATTGTAAACTTTTGGTAGTCAAGGTCCCAAATTTCTTGAATGACACCATAGAAACCCATATTTGAGAGAATTGGGTTTTTATCCTTGGCACTAACAACTTGCATGGTTTGTGCAAGTAAATAAACTCCACTATTTTGAGTTGTCCGCACATCATCTTGTGCCTTGATATTGAATTTAATACCTTTAATAAGATAGCTCCTATATAATGGCACTGCCATGTTTGGACCAACTGCTAGCCACCTTAAATTTTCTGATACGCCATGATTGTCTTCCTCAAGTTCACTTTGAACCTGCAAATTAATCAAATCTTAATTCAATCTAACATAGAAATAAGAAGAAAATTAAAAGAGAAATATGTTATTCAACAACATATACCTTGAAGCGTAGCCATTGAATGAAAGTGCTATTGTGCTTATCCTGCAGCCACTTTGTTCTCTTTCTAAATTTTGGATAAGCAGTCTTGATGTGGATCATATGTTGCCCACATGACACGAAAAATTCAAGCATTACGGTCCCAAATATATAAGATAAACATAAGAAATAATTTTAAATGGAAACTTAAAGAATAAAACTCATACGTACTCGATATAAGGTAGGACTTCCTCCATATTCTCCAAGACATATAGATGTGCTTGATTCAACAGGTCCTGATCAACTACGCTCACTGTGCAACCTGATAATGGCTTTGAAACTCCCATCTTTTGGCTTGAAGGCACTCCAACTGTACTAACATCGGATAAATGCTGAGTACAAAACTCTACCGCTTCTTCAGCTATATACCGCTCAGCAATGCAACCTTCGGGACGAGTACGATTCTGAACATACCCCTTCAGCACTTTCATATATCTTCCAAACGGATACATCCACCTAAAATATACTGGCCCACATAGACGAACTTCTTTGACAAGATGTACTACTAGATGAACCATGATATCAAAGAATGAAGGGGGAAAGTACTTCTCAAGCAAACACAGAGTAACTACTGCATCTTCTTCCAACTTATCTAGCTTGGAAACATCAACAGTCTTTGCACATATAGCATTGAAGAAGAAGCACAAACGAGTTATTGCATACCTTGCAGGCTTCTCCAAAACAGAACGAATTGCCACAGGGAGCAATTGTTGCATTAAGGTATGACAATCATGTGATTTAAGGCCAAGAAGTCTTGAATCTTGTAAAGATACAAGATTTTTAATATTTGAAGAATAACCTTCAGGGACCTTCATACCATAGAAAGAATTGCAAACCTCTCTCTTCTCTGCTCTTGACAAATTCCAAGGCCCAGGAGGCAAACGAGTACGCCTTTCTCCATACTCGGGTTGCAAATCAGTTTTGACCCCCATGTTCAATAAATCTAATCGAGCAGCAATCCCATCTTTATTTTTTTCCAGGGATCTCCAGCAATGTACCAATGATACTATCGCAAACATTCTTCTCAATGTGCATAACATCTAGGGCATGCCTCACAGAAAGGTATTTCCAATACTCGAGATCAAAGAATATTGATTTCTTCTTCCAACAAACTCTGTCACCATTTTCAACCATATGCAGCACTTTTTCTCCGGTTAATGGCTCGGGAGGTATGCCATATTCAGGTTTCCCATTAAAAGCTGCACGTTGCCTCCTATATGGATGATTGATTGGTAACCATTTTCTATGCCCAATGTAACAAATTTTGTGGCCATTTTTCAACCTGTGACTAGGTGTATCATCGCCGCATATTGGACAAGCTTTATATCCTTTAACAACACAACCAGATAAGTTTCCATAGGCGGGAAATCATTAATTGTCCACATTAATGCAGCTCTGAGTGTAAAGTATTCTCCATTATGTGCATCATACACTCCTCTAATCCCAACCCACAAAGATTTTAAATCATCAATCAAAGGCTCCAAGTAGACGTTTATATCATTTCCGGGTTGTTTAGGACCGGAAATCAATAAGGTTAACATCATGAACTTTCGCTTCATGCACAACCATGGAGGGAGATTATATGTAACTAAGATAACCGGCCAACAACTATATCTGCTACTTAGAGAACTGTGGGGATTGAATCCATCAGATGAAAGAGCCAATCTCAAGTTTCTCGGCTCATTACCAAACTCAGGCCATTTATCATCAAGAAGTTTCAAGACGGGGAATCCGCCGGATGAGACATCTGACCGTCAATTGATTTTCTAGCAGCATGCCAAGTCAAACTCTTAGCTGTCTCATGTGATTGAAACATCCTTTTAAACCTTGGAATTGGAGGAAAATACCACACCACCTTCGCTGGCACACCCTCTTTCAAGATTGAATTTTTGCCTTCCTTCCACCTTGAGATACCACAAGTAGGACAATTAGTTGAATCCTCATACTCCTTCCTATACAAGATGCAATCATTGGGGCATGCGCGCATTTTCTCATAACTCAGCCCCAATGCACACAAAGTCTTTTTAGCCTCATACATAGAGGTTGGTATTGTATTTCCTTCTGAAAGCAAATCGCCTTGAAGTATCAATAATTCTGTAAAACAGACATCACTCATCCCATGTTTTGCCTTCAAATTATACAACTTCACTAATGCCGATAACTTCGTATACTTTCTACAACCAGGGTACACTGGTTGATCTCCATCCCCAATCACATTGGCAAACTCATACGGATCGGAACCAAAATCACCAAAATCACCAAAATCACCAAAATCATTATCATCCATATCAATTTCTTCAGACACAAAACTGTACCTACTATGGCCATCATCTTCTTCAACATTTCTACTAGCATTAGTAGTTGCTTCCCAAGTTCTCCGTGAAATGTCCAATTTTATAGCTTTGGTCAATTCCATTAAAGTATAATGTGATCCCTTATAATTCCAACCCCAAACAACTTCAAATTAACACATTTAACACATGGACAACGGATATGTGTTGTAGTTTAGAAGATTTTCTACAGCAAAGTTCAAAAATGCTTCCACCCCAAATTCATATGCCTTCGATCTTCTATCCCGAAAAGCATCCATGACTTATCCATCTCCCACACTATAACCTATTATCTATAATAAAGTGAAAATACAGGCAATGACCATCACTATAGCAGATTATACAAAGATCTAATAGCAAGTAATACACAACAAAATGAGACGACGGGTTTTAAAACAAAAAAACAGACGATTTTGGCAT
>NC_047650.1:5808584-5809515 GCF_902201215.1 Prunus dulcis | reverse complement strand
TTACGCAATTTGTATGTTTGTTTTTTTTTAAATTTAAGAAAACCTCAACAAATTTTTACATTATATATTATAGACAAAATTTTTACATTATACATAAATATCAAGTGTTCAATAATTCCCCTGTTCAATAATTTGGCAAACAAACTCTGCCCATTCATTCCGGACTTCATCAATTGCTTCTTGAGGGTATGGCGCTTCCTGGTTTCCCTTGGCATACTACATAAACAATGACTATTAGGGTTTATAAATAAAAAGAAATTCAATCACAGACGACGATATTTTTCATAACCGACGTAGTATATATATTCAACGACGGCAATTTTACATGACCGTCGTTGATAATACAAAAAACGACGTGAAATGTATGAAGGTACTTTCTTCTTACCTTCTTCTCAAACGCCAAGGAAGGATCCATGATGATGTCCCTCATGAAGCGCATCACATAATACCCGCATTCGACACTACTGGGTTGCTTTGGTGTGCCTGACAGAGTTTTCCAAATTACTGCTTTACGGCCTGCTCTGGCTATGTGAGAATTATATATTTTTATAGCACTGTTCACGATGGTTTTGGCCTCTTCATCGACCACACGATTTCCGGGCAGAGGATCCAGAAAATAGACGGTTTCCCTCTTTGCTCTCACAATCAACAAGATCCAATGACGGCTGCACAAAATTAATATAAAAACGACGGTTATTTACAAAAACGACGTATTATAATATTTCACACGACCAAATAAAGTAGCAATCGACGACATTATATATTTATCACGACGATAAATAACTACCGACGTGGTTAGTAGTTTCAAACGACTCAATAAAATAAAACACCGACGTGGTTAGTTTATACGCTATCATTTATTGAAAATCATAAAAACAAAATCCTGTTAAGGAGACTAACCCTGGATTGTAAGGCATCATGAAAATCTGTT
>NC_047650.1:5778176-5801073 GCF_902201215.1 Prunus dulcis | reverse complement strand
AAGACCGTGGTGGCGGTTTTCCTCCGGCGAGCTTGAAGCAATCGTGACCAGCATTGCGTTCAACATAAGGAGTGTTGAAGATCATCCCGTGACAGAAGTTGAGTTACGAAGAAGTCGGTAAACATTATCTAGAATGAGTCTAGGATAAGTGTGTGAGTACTTCTTGTAATCATCGTTCTATAGTGGATTTGAGTTGGACTGAGGAGTCCAATGGATTTTCCCCAGAGGTGGGGTTTTACCACGTAAAATAATTCTCTGCGTGTTCGTTTATTTTAAGCTTTGCACATCTCAGGATTGATAACTCATATCAATCTTGCTTCAAAGGTTGATCATTATTTATTGCAAAAAATTCGAATTAGCTTGTTTAACCTTCTCCAGGCATATATAGATATCCTACAGGTATTTTCATTTGGCATCAGAGTAGGTTGCTGGACATACTCAGCAAGATCTAACATACCTTAGGATGGATCGTGCCTCAGGCTCAATTTCACATCCACCATATTTTGATGGCAACAACTATGGCGCTTGGAAGGCCAAAATGAAGTCGTTTTTTTGGTCCTTAGATGAATGTGTATGGAGTACAGTGGTTCATGGATTTCCTAAACCCACAAAGAAGATCGGAAAAGGAGATGAAGAAACCACAATCCTCAAAGCTAGAGAGGAGTGGACCACTGCAGAAGACACACACAGCACTAATAATCAAAAGGGGTTAAATGCTTTATTTACTGCTGTCTCTTCAGATCAATTTGAATATATATCTGGTTGTGATACTTCTAAGGAAGCTTGGGATATTTTGCAGGTTACCCATGAAGGAACAGATACTGTCAAGGGAGCCAAGCTTCAAATGCATACTTTACAGTTTGAGACACTCATGATGGATGAGAATGAAACTTTTTCTGAATTTTATGCTAAACTGTGTGTAATTGTGAATGCTTGTTCAAGTTTAGGTGAAAAAATTCCAGAAGACAGGGTTGTGAAAAAGATTTTGAGATCCTTGCCTCAACGATTTCAACCAAAGATCACGGCTATTGAAGAGATCCGTGACTTGAACACCTTGAAAGTTCAAGAACTCATAGGGTCCATACAAACCTATGAGATGAAACATCTAGCCCCTAAAAAGAGCAAAAATGTTGCTTTCAAGGTTGTGAATGAAGAAGATGATGGGCATTCAAATGAAGATTGCAGTGATGAGGAATTAACGATTCTCACAAGGCGATTCATGAACTTTCTCAAGAATCAGGATCCAAGGAGTCGAGATTCAAAAGGTATAAATTCTAAAAATAGGTTTGTTAACTATACTGATGGTGGGTCTAAATTTCGCAGGTCAAATGAACGAAAGAATCCAAGAGAAAAGGTCCAATGTTTTGAATGTGAAGGCTATGGACACATATCTTCGGAATGTGCCAACACCTTAAAGAAACAAAAGGATAGCAAGAATAAGGCAATGCATATTACTTGGAGTGATAGTGAATCGAAATGCGAGAATGATGAAAAGACGGTTGCACTCATAACCACAGTTAGCTTGGATGAATCACATGAGGATGATGAGTGTAAAGAAGTTGCTGTGCTGAAGCTGGAAAATTGCAGGATTGCAAACGAGTTTCAATCCCCTGATGCAGATTCTAAAAAGGTAAGTGCAGGTATGAACGAAAAATTGATGTTTTTGCAGAAAAAATTGACTGATCAGAATAAATTAATTGCTTCTCTAACTTCTGACAACAAAGCCCTTGAACTTGAACTTAAAAATTCAAAGGAAAGGATTGTTTCTTTAACCATTGGTGCAGAAAAAATTGACAAGATGATTAGCATGGGACGAAGAGATGGTGACAAACGAGGCTTGGGATTTCAACCAAGTAATAAGTCTTCCGCTGTGTCTAAAACAAAGTTTGTCAAATCCACTTCACTCATTGAACCTTCTGCCCCTCATGAAGTCAAGAAATTTATTCCAATCTGTCACTTTTGTGGAACTCGTGGGCACATAAGACCAAGATGCAATAAGCTTCGAAATGAATTTGTTCGTTCAAATTCTCATGGCATGGGTGGAAAAGTAAGTATCCAACATAAGATTTCAAATCTTATGAATGAGGTAAACCGCTTATCCAAACTATCTTCTTTTCATTGTTTGCCATCAACTAAGACAAAGTTAGTTTGGAGGAAAAAGGAAAATCATAATTGTATGTTTGCCTCCACTAATGTTGTGCATGAACCCGTTGCTTTAGAAAATTTGGATCTTAAATGTCTTGTTGCAAAACCTTTGGATAATCTTCAATTTGACACTCTTAGAAAGTCTTTAGGTATTTGTTCTTTTGAATAATTGTTTGTATGCATGCCAAAAGACTCCAGCTATTATCTTCTCTGTTTTTGAATTTGGATTAAATTCTAAGTATTTTGTTCAGCACATGCAGGGATTGATAAGCAATATCAATCCTACTGACGTCTGGAAGTTTTTGCTGATCTTAGATTGGATTTTTGGCGTTGGATCACTTTGGGCAGTTTAATATTGGGTTTTTGTGAATGGCTATCAACTGTCTTTGTTTTTTTATAAAGTCAATTAAATGCTCTTTTTATTAAATCTCATGTGTCTCTTTAGCACATGCACTCTAATCTTGTTTAATAATTTTGAATGAATCCTCATCTTGCCCTTGTCTTGATACTAGATTTGCATTATACTTTTTGCTACTGAGCTCACAATTTTGTAACATCTCTTTAATTAAAAGAAAAGTAAAATAAGTGCTTGATCCTTGCCAAGTAACCGGGCCTCTTGTCTAACCAACGTCGAGGCTCGAGTCAAAAAGCTTTGATCTTATACACTTTGTTCTTCTTTGTAGCCTACATGACTCGGGTTAGTACATCCTAGGGGTGCTTTAACACCCATTGTCTTAAAGTCATCTGACTTGAGCACATTGATTTAACACCCGTTACATGAGTCTTGTAGAAAGCTTAATAAAGTTAGCATTAATAATAATAATAATTAAATAATTAAAAAAAAAAAGTGGTGACCTCTGTATGCATTTTGTATGTGTTTATTCTATGTTCTTGGCTTGCTCTTGATTGGATTTTTTCTTTGTTATTAAGTAAGTTTGGTCACATAACACGAGATTGAGATTTAATATTCGCTCATTTGATGGACTTTATTTCTTACAAATATTTTTGATTCTCCATTTTATAATCCTTGTGTTTGATTAAACCTTTGTGATTTGATGTACCCTAGATTCTGAAAGGCTTTGCTTCAAATGCTTCTAGAGAGATATTGGTATTGGTCTTGCTTGTCTATCCTTCTGCATAGTGTTGGCATGTACTCAAGTTTTTTTTTTGGCATGAATGAAGGAGGAGTCTTGGGTTCTTATTAAGCATAGTAAAAAAAAATTAAAAAAAAAAAAAAAACGAATTTGTTTTTGTTTTCAAACATAGTGTAGTTTTATGCTTCTTGTTTAATTGTGCAGTTAGGCTTTTCTTCATGTTACTAAGACGGATACATGATAAATTGAACCTGAGGATTGCAGCATCATTATCAATCCTGCCAGTTGCAGACTTGTGGCACAACTGATTTCTTTTTTCCTCTTATTTTTGCCTTTATATATGCTCCCTTGTACTCTTTCCTTGCTCTTTGGATTTCCTGACAAAAAGGGGGAGAGATTATTGTGAAATTATAATAAAAAGGGGGAGAGATTGTGTTGTATAATTAAGGGGGAGAGATTGTGTTGTATAATTAAGGGGGAGTAGTGTTGTAATTTTGCCTTGAATTACATTTCTTCTCCCACATGCTTCACTGGTTTTGTTGTTTCATAATGTGCAGGGATTCAGAGCCTTGAGTTTAGAGTAGGATTTCATTTGTTGAATCCCATGCAATTTCGTTTGAGTTGTAATAGGTGTTTTGTCTAGGAAATGCCAAAGGGGGAGATTGTTAGTATGAAAATTGTATTGTCATTTCCTAGACTCTAGCATAGGTTGGGAATTAGTGTGTGAACTTGTTTTACTGGAAGCTTTGGCGCAACACATTCATTCTGGATCTTTGAAGCATAACCTGACCATATGAGAAACTTGACAACAGGTAAATCATGACATATCATGCATTCATGATAGGACTTATAGTTGAAGTTTTGTTTTGAGTCTTTGTAATTGAAATTAAAATATGAGTCGGTTGGTGACATCTTTAAGAGTCCTTAATGAATTAGACTTTGTATTTTTATTGAATCATAATTTATATTGTTAATCTGATAAGTGTTTGGCCTTGGTGTGGCGTCTTATTGATGGAGATCATATTGCACCAGGTTCAAAGAGTTTTAGTTCAATAGGTCTTAGTGTTATATTTGTCTTGGAAGTGTATTGAATATTCAATTGGCCAAGTCTTAGTGTTATATTGGTTTTGGACGTGTATTGAACATGGCATATTGATTTGGCCTTCTTGTTATATTAAGAGCTTTTCAACGTCTGACATCATATGTGAATATTGAATATATTTTGGAAAGGCTACTGTACTTAGTTCATTGGGTAAATCATCAAGTGCTTCGGTTGCTTGGTGATTAATTGAATTCATTCTTCTTTTATATTGCATTCATATGCATATCGGTGACTCATACGATTGAGGGCACAAAGACTGTGGTGGCAGTTTTCCTCCGGCGAGCTTGAAGCAATCGTGACCAGTATTGCGTTCAACATAAGGAGTGTCGAAGATCATCCCGTGACAGAAGTTGAGTTACGAAGAAGTCGGTAAACATTATCTAGAATGAGTCTAGGATAAGTGTGTGAGTACTTCTTGTAATCATCGTTCTATAGTGGATTTGAGTTGGACTGAGGAGTCCCGTGGATTTTCCCCAGAGGTGGGGTTTTACCACGTAAAATAATTCTCTGCGTGTTCGTTTATTTTAAGCTTTGCACATCTCAGGATTGATAACTCATATCAATCCTGCTTCAAAGGTTGATCATTATTTATTGCAAAAAATTTCAATTAGCTTGTTTAACATTCTCCAGGCATATATAGATATCCTACAGGTATTTTCAAACTGCCCACGATCTGCCAACATCCGCTGCCAGCTTGCACTGCGCGCTGCCTGCGTGCTGCCTATGTGGGCTGCACACTGCTACGCTGCGCACTTGTCCCGCATGCAGTGTCGAGGCTTCCAAGGTAGACTTGTACATTTCTTCGACAACCGCTGCCAACCCTTTTCCATAGTTGTTGCGACACTTGGCCATGGCACTTGCGCAATGCCTTGGCACTTGTGAGGGTCTTACAAACCACCACCACTAGAAGAGACCGAAACCCTCGTCGGTGCCCTCCCTAATTACTCCCGCACTTGTTTCTCAAACTGCCACGAAGTTACATTCCTCTCCCAGCTAGTATCCTCTTCACTACCTTCTTTCCATTATACCAACTAATCTGTCTGCCTATTATTCTTACTCCATCCTTGTGTTCTATGAACCAAAATCTTTTCAACCTCCTTGTCAAATTGTTTCCGAACCACAAGAGGTGCTCTCAAAGCTCGATCTCGTAAAGGATCCTCAGAATCTTCAAAGAATGGTTTAAGAAAACTGACATGGAAGGTTGAATGTACTTTCAACCAATCTTGCAGATTCAATCAATAAGCAACATTCCCCACACATTTGATCACCTCAAAGGGTCCATCATACTTTGGAATGAGTCCCCTATGGACTACTTTGCTACTTATCTTTTTCCAAATTTGAAGAGTAAGTTTAAGCAATACCTTATCCTCAACTTTGAATTCCAATGCCCTTCTCCCTTTTTCCTCATACTTCTTTATCCTTCTCCTAGCTTTTGTCAAACTGTCACGAACTTCTTCCAACAACTCTTGTTTGGAACGAGCGAATCTGTATGTTGCGGGGCATTTCCCTCCAGTCCGTTGCACTGCAACTTCCTGAGGTGATCGAGGCTGTTGACCCATTGCCACCTGAAAAGGACTCAAACCTATCATCGAGGACTAATGTAGGTTATAGCAAAACTGAGCAGACTCCAATAACTCCACCCAATTCTTTTGACTTTTCTGTGACATAATGTCTAAGGTACCCTTCCAACAACTGATTCATTCTCTTCATTTGGCCATCAGTTTGAGGATGATTAGCTGTGGAAAACTTTAACCCAGACCCCATCATGTAAAACAAACTTTCCAAAACCTGCCTATGAACCAAGCATCCCGATCACTAATGATATCCTGAGAGAATCCAAAGTACTACACCACATGCTTGAAAAACAACCTTGCTGTCACATCCGCAGGAGAAACGTGCAGTGTGGCTATGAAAACCACATACTTTGAAAACCTATCAGCCACAACAAGGATAGACCACATACCTTCCACCTTTGGTAGGTTGGCGATGAAATCCATCAACACCAATTGCCATGGTCTGTCCGGTATAGAAAATGGTTGTAGCAGTCCTGCCTCTTTCTTCCATTCAAACTCGTCTTGTTGACACACCAAGCAAGTCTTCACATAGGCTTCGATGTCACTCTCCAACATTGGCCAGTAATAGGACCTTGAAACCAACGTCGTCATTCTATCCACACCAAGATGTCCAACCCATTGCGGATCATGCATTTCCCGCAACAATTCCTTTCGTAGGCCACCCCCACTAGGAACATACACTCTACCTCCCTTGGCATAGAGTAGATCATCCTCCAACCAATATCTTACAAGTCTCTCCTTGACTTGCTGTTGGAATTTGATGTTGGCTAAGCCCTTCTTAGACTGATCTCTAATCCGGTCTAAGAAATCTGATTGTACCAACGTAAGTGCAGCCACAAATTCCTGGACTTCTTTGTGACTCAATGCATCCGCCACTTGATTCTGCTTCCCTGGCTTATGCACCTAAGCAAAATCAAACTCGGACAAAAACTCTTGCCAGCATGCTTGCTTCGGAGTTTAACTTCTTTTAGGTCTTAAAGTATGTGTTCACCACATTATCTATCACCACCGTGAACTAAGTACCCAACAAGTAATGTCTCTAAATCTCCAAGCAATGTACAACTGCCACCATCTCCTTCTCATGGGTCGAGTACCGCTGCTCACAATTCTTGAGCTTACAGCTTTAAAAAGCAACGGGGTGTCCTTCTTGGACCAGCACCCCTTCGATGGCTCTATCCTAGGCATCACTGTGCACTTCGAAGGGCATCTCAAAGTCAGGTAGCTTGAGCACGGGCTCGGAAGCTACAACTTTCTTGATATTCTCAAATGCCTCGTCGCATTTTTCCATCCAGCAGCACCATGGCCGATCCTTCCTCAAAAAATATGTCAAAGCATTCACCTTCTTGGAATAACCTTCGATAAACTTGCAGTAATAGTTAGCTAACCCAAGGAAAGATCTCAACTCTAGCACTTTGGTAGGTGTGGGCCAATCAAGAATGACTTGAACCTTCTTTCCATCCATGCATATCTTGCCTTTGCTCACCAAATGACCCAAGAACATGATCTCTTGGCAACAGAATTCACATTTCTCCTTCTTGACATAGAGTTGGTATTCTCTAAGTCTTGAGAAAACTACTATAAGGTGTTCCAAGTAGGGGTTGCAATTTGGGACATGACCCATTACACTACTTGAAACCCACATGAGAATTTAGAGGGTTCAACCCGCACGATTAAAATTCAGGTCATTTTTGTGTCAAATCGGTAGGTTACGGGTCAACCTGCCAACCAGCTAAAATACCTATGTAACCCCTTTAACAAAACGACAACCCGCTAAAATACCTACGTAACTCGTCAACCCGCTAAAATACCCATGTAACCCGCCAACCCACTAACCCGTTTATTTGTTTATTCTTCATTTTTCTTATTTTTTAAAAATATTTTTTAGTTGCTACCACTTAGTGGGTCAACCCAACACAAACCAAAACTCGCACGAGAACTTAACGGGTCAACCTGTGCATGACACGTTTATTAAAAGGGTCGGGTTTGGGTTAAGCATTTTTGACACGTATATAATCTTGACACGACACGAACCCAACACGACACAACCCATTACCTGCCCTAGTTCCAAGTGACTCTTTAATGAATCACTATACACGACAATATCATTCAGATAAACCACAACAAATGAGTCCAAGTACTTATAAAGGACATCGTACATTAAATTATAGAAAGTAGCCAGGGCATTAATAAGCCCAAACGACATAACAAGAAACTCATATGAACCATATGTAGTTACACAAGCAGTTTTTTATTCATCCCCCTCCGCAATGCGCACCTGCTAATAACCCGAGCGTAAATCCAGTTTGGTGAAGTATGCAGCCTTCGACAACCTATCAAACAGGATACTTGTTCCTCAAAGTTACCTTATTTAGTGCACGATAGTCCACACATATCCTTAGAGTTTCTTTGGCCTTCCTTTGGAACAACACTGGAGCACCGTATGGGGCCTTTAACGGTTGAATTAGTCCGGCTTCCAACAACTCATTTAATTGCTTTCTGAGTTCCACCAACTCGAATGGTGCCATTCGATAAGGAGCCTGTGTAGGGGCTCTTGAACCAGGAATCAACTCTATCTTGTGATCAGTTGCTCGTCGGGGAAGGAGTTGCTTGGGTAATTCTAAAGCAATAATGACCTCGAACTCATCTAGCACCTCATTCACACAATCAGGGACTTCCACAATCTTGTCTGGCTTGATCTCCACCAATGCCGCAAGAAAAGTCTCCTCATTCTTCCTCAAACCCGACTTCAGTTGCATAGTAAAAAGCAAACTCAGCTTCTTCTTCGCGACCACTTTTTTCCTTTCCAAGATCCACACTCGAAATAAAGCATGGACTTCTTTCATCTGCAAGCGTCATCCCATTTCAAATAAGGGATAACAACGGCTTTCTCTTTCAACAGGAAATCCGCTCCTAGGTTGAAATTAAAATCGTCCAAGGGAATAACAACAAAACTACATCTGCCCTCCCAAAGTCCCACCTTAAGAGACATCATGGCAGCCCCAAGAACCCACATCGCTTCTGAATTCACTGCTTTGATTTGACACGAACGCTGAGCAAGATCCAAGCCAAATTTCTTCACTTCTCTCTTAGCAACGTAATTATTAGTAGCACCCGAGGTCTCAATACCATTTATCTTCACAGCCACATACATCAAGCCCTCTTGAAATGTAGGCTATTTTTCCACTGTGATGATCGTATTGATCAACTGTAAAGGCTTCAATTGAGGCATTACCTCTGTTAACAATATATGAGCTGGATATGAGCTGGAGAGTGGTCACGTGCTTCTCACATGAGAGTTAGTTAGGCTTGTTAGTTAGGCTACTTAGTAGAAGTTGTCAGCTATATAAACATCAGATTAAGCTTTGTTTTACTTCAGCTAGAATTGTAACAGATTTTATAGAAATACAGATCTCTCTCTCTCTCTCTATCTTTCTCTCCTCAACTTTCTCTCTCAAATACCCAAAACCTAACTTTCTTTCCTTCATGGTTATCATGGTATCAGAGCCAGGTTCTCTGATTCCTGATCATTTTTGCTTCCGCTCTTCTACATCATAATCAATCTCCGATTGCATCAATGGCAATTCGTTGAATGCAGATGCTTTCCTCAAGTCTGATACTATTTCTGCTGATTTTGCAAGTGTTTGTCGCCAACTTTCTTCGAGCATTGTTCTTCTTGACTCGATGATCCATTCATCTTTGGTATGCTGATTCTGTCCTCAAGTTCAGTTTAAGTTTTGAAGTGATTTCATTAAAAGCACGAAGCATGTTCTGTAATTTCTTGAAGCACGAAGCAGATTTTTCTGATTACTACCTGTTGCACGAAGCAATTCTTTAAGTCTTGAAGCACGAAGCAATTTTTCAATTCCAAGCACGAAGCAATTTCTCTGTTTTCTTGAAGCACGAAGCAATTTCTTGGATCTGTTTTCTTGGAATATCATCTTTTGTTTGTTGAAGCAATTTCAGACTCTTTGATTCTATACTGCCATGACAATCACTGCTCCGAAAATTGAGACTTTGTTAGGTGTTTTGACTATTAAGTTGAATGATGATAACTTTGTGAAATGGAACTATCAATTGGAGTCTGTTCTTCAAGGATATGACCTATATGGCCATTTTGATGGCTCTTCTGTGTGTCCATCTAAATATGTTATCTCTGAGTCCGAAGGAGTTACAACTGAGCTCACTGAGAGCTATCGTCAATGGATTCAAGTTGATAAATCCTTGCTAAGTTTGCTTCTTGCAACTCTATCTGATGAGGCAATAGAGTATGTCATTGGTTGTAAATCGGCCAGGGATGCATGGCTAAGCCTCACAGATAGATATGCCTCTGTCTCAAGAGTTCGTGTCAATCAACTCAAAACTGAGTTGCACACTATCCACAAGGGTGGTGATTCAGTAGAAAAATTCTTGCTTCGTCTAAAGCACATACGAGATCAGTTGGCAGCAGCAGGATTTAAGCTCTCAGATTATGATATTATCATTGCAGCTTTAAATGGATTACCACAGGAATTCGACATGATCAAGACTGTGCTCATTGCAAGGGAAACACCTATAGCTCTTAAGGAGTTTAGAGCTCAGTTGCTCTCTGTTGAAAAGAATATTGAATCCAGAATGTTAGCAATGAATCACTCCATGACTGGTATGATGAGTGTCAGTCCGTTTGAAATTGGCTCATCATCTCATTCTCAAGATGCTTCTCAGACTCAGGGTACTGCCTCTACAGTTGGTACCATCACTCCTCATCCCCAAGCTTCATTTTCTATGGGCTTTAATAGGAATAAATCCCAGACCAATACTTCTCATGGTGCTTATCAGTCTTCAGACAATACTTCTCATGGTGCTTATCAGTCTTCAGAGTTCTCTCCTTCTTCTTATCAGCCTAATAATACATCAGGCTCTACCAATCATTTTGTTCCTCGCGGTAGAGGCTCTATCAATGGTCGATTCCATAATCACAATAGCAACAGAGGAGGTTTTTCACCACGGTTCCCTTCTGCTCCAAGATCACAGGCCATACCTGAGTGCCAAATCTGCAATAAGAGGGGACATACGGCACCAAATTGTTACTATAGAATTCCAGATAACTCATCCACACCTATTCTTGAGTGTCAAATCTGTGGCAAGAAAGGACACATCGCATTGAACTGTTATCATCGAGCCAACTTTGCATACCAAGGTGCTCCTCCTCCACAGTCTATTCAGGCTATGACAGCCAATCTGTCCTACACTCCAAATGACCTATGGATAGCAGATAGTGGAGCTTCCCATCACATGACACCCAATGTGCATCAGTTGCAAGCATCTGCCCCTTACTCTTCTGAAGACAAGATTACTATAGGCAATGGGGAAGGTCTGAGCATTGACCATATTGGTCATTCTACTTTATCAGCCTTACCAGGCACTTTACACTTAAATAAAGTGTATCATGTTCCTAAACTTGCAGCCAATCTGTTATCTGTGTATCAACTATGCAAGGATAATAACTGCAATGTTATTTTTGATGAGTATCACATATACGTGCAGGACAAGCAAACTCACAGGATTCTGTACAAAGGTCAGAGTGACAAAGGGCTCTATCCCATTCCACAAGTTCATCCTCAACCTTCACAAATTCACAAGTCACCCTTGGATTCTTCAATTTCTGTCATAGCAAATAAAGATGCAGCCAATGATAAAGCCTTGTCTCTACCTCCAGCAGCACAAGGGAATTCAAGACCTCATGCACTCTTGGGTCAACAAGTCAAAACCAAGCTGTGGCATCTTCGTCTGGGCCATTCCTCCAATGATGTTCTTCATCACATGTTAAAGGTTTCTAATATTCCTTTGTCTGTTGATTCCACAACTGAGATGTGTGACTCTTGTTTACAAGGAAAAATGCACAAATTGCCATTTTCTTCCTCTTCTACCACTAGTCTTAGACCATTTACTAAGCTGCATACAGATGTTTGGGGCCCTTCCAATGTTGCAGCTCTAGGTGGTTATAGATACTTTCTCACCATTATAGACGATTGTACACGCTACATGTGGGTATTTCCCTTGATCAATAAATCAGAAGTTTCATCTGTTTTCATAAAGTTTCATGCCTATATTGTGACTCATTATCAAGCTCAAGTTCAGTTTTTGCAATCTGATGGTGGTGGTGAATATATTAGTCACATGTTCAAAAGTTTTCTAGCTTCTAAGGGCATTCTTCATCAGCTCTCTTGTCCTTATACTCCTCAGCAAAATGGATTGGCTGAGAGGAAGAATAGGCATCTTATTGAGACTACTCTTGCTCTATTAACTACAGCTGGGTTATCTCTTCCATTTTGGTTTTATGCTGTGACTCATGCAGCATTCCTGATCAATCGCATGCCAAGTCGAGTTCTTAATATGCTATCTCCATATTATAAGTTGTTTGGTGGCCATCCAGATTTACTCTCTCTCAAAATCTTTGGGTCTGCAGTGTATCCTTTGCTGCGTCCCTATACTGCTCACAAGCTTGAACCCAGATCTTATCAATGTATTTTCTTGGGGTATTCCATGGGATATAAGGGAGTCCTGTGTTATGATCTGAGAACTCATAAAGTTCTCATTTCTAGACATGTTATACACAATGAAGATGTGTTTCCATATAAGACAACCCAGGTTTCGACTCAAAATCAAAATCAGTCCTCCCTGTCACCCTCTACCTCTCAATCTCCACCAGTGGCTGTTATTTTGGCTTCCATGCCTCAGAAATCTCCATCCGCACCTGTGCTTCATTCCTCTTCATCATTCCCCAATTCTTCTTCTATTTCCAGATCTCCTGTTCTTGATAATCAAATGCTGCCAGCTTTCACAGATGCACAATTAGAAGTTCTACTTCCTCTTGAGTCTGCATCACTTATAGACAATCCAGGACCACTTCCTGCGCAGGTGCATCCTGCAAGCTCTATAAATAATCACCCCATGCAAACTCGGTCCAAGTCTGGTATTGTGCAATCCAAGCAATTTCCAGAATTTTCCAGCTTTCATACACAGTTAACTTCCATTTCAGAACCAGACACACCATCCCATTTTAAACAGGCTCTTGGTCATCCAGCATGGAAACAAGCCATGACTGAAGAAATTCAAGCTCTTGATCAACAAGGAACCTGGACTCTTGTTCCTTCTCCTCCAAATACAAATATTGTGGGCTGTAAATGGATCTTTAAGATCAAAAAGAATGCAGATGGCACTATCTCTCGCTATAAGGCCAGATTAGTTGCTCAGGGATTCAGTCAAGAATATGGATTAGATTATGAGGAAACCTTCAGTCCTGTGGTACGTCATACAACGTGCGTCTCATTCTTGGTCTAGCTGTCAATTTTCAGTGGGAATTACGGCAGCTGGATGTGAAAAATGCTTTTCTTCATGGTGAGCTTCAAGAAGAAGTGTTCATGAAGCAACCTCAAGGCTTTGTCGATTCTCAATATCCTAATCATGTGTGCAAGCTTCAAAAATCTCTCTACGGCCTGAAGCAAGCTCCTCGGGCATGGAATGCAAAATTCACAGGCTATTTACCTACCTTGGGTTTTTCGGTTTCACACTCTGATCCCAGCCTGTTTGTGAAGAAAACTGAAGTTGCTGTTGTAATCCTATTACTCTATGTTGATGATATAATAATCACAGGCTCTGATCCTTCACTGGTGACATCTGTTATTCAAGCTCTTAGTGAAGTATTTGAGCTTAAAGATCTGGGAAAGCTCAAATATTTCCTTGGTCTTGAGGTGCAATACCATTCAGGAGGGAAAATATTTGTCAATCAAGCCAAATATGCTAGAGATCTCATCAAAAAGGCATCTATGGATACATGTAAGCCTTGTAGCACCCCTTCTAAACCTCACCATCAGGTCTTAAAGGATGAAGGTACTCCACTTCCAAATCCCACACTCTTTCGAAGCATTGTAGGTGCTCTGCAATACTTGACATTCACAAGACCAGACATTGCTTTTGCTGTCAACACAGTCTGTCAGTTCATGCATAATCCTACAGATGTTCACCTTAGCTTAGTTAAACGTATTATCAGGTACTTGCAAGGCACATTGCAGTTTGGTGTCACGTTTTCTCCAGGTTCCATGGTCCTATCTGGATTTTGTGATGCTGATTGGGCTGGTGATCCCAATACACGCAGATCCACCACAGGATATGTTGTTTTCCTCGGTTCCAATCCGATTTCTTGGTCCTCCAAGAAGCAAGCTTCTGTTTCTCGCAGCTCTACAGAGGCAGAGTATCGAGCACTTGCTCACTGTGCTGCAGATATCTCATGGATACGACAAGTCTTGTGCGATTTGCATATGATAATTCCTGAAGCTCCTCTCCTACACAGCGACAACTTGTCTGCTCTAGCTCTCAGTGCAAACCCTGTTTTTCATTCTCGAATCAAACATCTGGATGTGGACTTTCACTTCATTAGAGAACGTGTTCAAAGTAAAGATCTCATCGTCCAATATGTTCCCACAGATGAACAGGTTGCTGATATATTGACAAAAGGCCTTCATAGTCCAATATTCCTCAAACATTGCTCCAATCTCAGCCTTGGCTATTCCCCAGCTGAGCTTGAGGGGGGGTGTTAACAATATATGAGCTGGATATGAGCTGGAGAGTGGTCACGTGCTTCTCACATGAGAGTTAGTTAGGCTTGTTAGTTAGGCTACTTAGTAGAAGTTGTCAGCTATATAAACATCAGATTAAGCTTTGTTTTACTTCAGCTAGAATTGTAACAGATTTTATAGAAATACAGATCTCTCTCTCTCTCTATCTTTCTCTCTTCAACTTTCTCTCTCAAATACCCAAAACCTAACTTTCTTTCCTTCATGGTTATCAACCTCATCCACCTCATCATCACCACTAAGGCACTTAGCTTTTCTTTCTTCAGCTCGATGGGGACCGCGTCAAAGAAAACAGCCATCTGAACTCAAATTGCTTGTTGTATCATCACATACTCACAATAAAGAGCTGAACTCCTTCACATACTCACGAATAGTGCCTGTGTGTTTCAACTTTTTGAGAGTCTCCTTAGCAACCCACCTTGTGTTGTTACGAAGGAATTGACTCAATTCCTTACTCAAGGTTGTCCATGCCTCTATCTTTGGTTGCCCAGCACTTACATCATCTGACACCCTCAGATGCCATCATAGTTTGGCATCTCCAGTCAAGAACATACAAGTTTTCGTCACCTTCTCTTCCTCTAATATGCAGGCAGCTTTGAAGTAGCGACAACTACGCGCAACTAGGCTCTTTGATACCAGCTATTAAAGGGGTAAAGTTTTGCCCAAATTTCAACCCTTGTAATGGCACTATGCACCAAGAACAGTCTCAGCCATAGTACAATTTATAGGGCAACACCCCTAACCTTTCTTTAAGCAAGACAAGGATACACTGCGCTTAAGACACTTAGTAGATCAGCACATGCACTCTACTGTCTTACTTTCCTTTTGCGTCATCGTCCCATCTACAATGCCTACTCTAAGGCCTATTTATAGACTATCACAGTTAGCAACCCCAACTGCTTAAGTGATGTGTCTGCCATGCACACAACCACCCTGGCGTAGGTAGTTTTCCTCCTAAAAACTGCCATGCCATTATCCCACCAAGAAACCCACAAACTCCTATTCTTAAGGCTTCTTTTTTGCTCGTGGCGCCATCTATCAATGTATAGGCCATGTCATGCCATCATGCCATGTTGTATGCCTACAAAGGTGCAACGTAACTGCCCACTCCTTCCACTGACATTGCCTTCGCCACATGATGCATCCCATGCGTGCCACTTCGCTACTACCATGCATAACCGCCAAGACATCCCATGCATGGTGCCTATGTGCATTACCTGCGTGCTGCCTGCGCACTGAGCCATGTGCTTGCCTATGCTGCTTATGCTTCCTATAAGTGATGCGCACTACTGCGCTGCGCACTTGTCCCACATGCACTTCTTGTGTTGCCTGTGTGCGCTGCGCACTGCTGTTCTATGCATTTGTCCTACACGCGGTGTTAAGGCTTCCAAGGTAAACTTGTACATTTCTTCGACAACCACTGCCAACCCTTTTCCACCACTGTTGCAACACTTGGCCATGGCAATTGTAAGGGTCTTACAGTAGTCATCGGATGATAGCCACCGTGGATTTAGTAGGACTTTATCTGATTATAAGTTGTATCTCTTAGTGATGTAGTCTACTATGATGTCTTCTGTAGCACAAACTGGACAAACAAGATTTCGCGACACTTGTGTAGAAGCAAAGAAATTCTTTAGCATAGGTGAACTGGAATCAGGGGTGGAAGAAAAAATAAAGGTCTGTGAAGGGCTCCTTCACTTAAATATAGACGTTCAACCTATTGATGTCAAAGAGGACAGGAGCAAGTCCGTATTGTTTGACGCATGTATTCTGGCCGAAGAGTTGGCCAAAATGGAGGAAAATAAATGGGAACTCATCAGTAAAGTGTGGGTGGCCCAATTGCTGGGTAAAGGTGGAGAGCTTGTCACTTGTGTTTCAATATTGATGGCTCATTTTGGCGTCGGGGAGCAATTCCAAATAAACGAAGGCCATGCAAGAGAAAAACTCATTGTGAAAAAGTAAATGGATGTGTGGAATTAAGAAATGGTGGATTCCAAACAATCTTACCATATAAGTCCTTTTCATCATGCTGGACTGGACATTTGTTTGCACGCTTTCTTGCAGTGTACTCCTCTCTTTTTTTTCTTTTTTTCTTGTTTTCTTGTTTTCCTCTTTCTTCAGTAGTATATGTGTTGTGTCAAAATGAGCCAACACATATACTAGTGAAGAAAACGAAGTCAAAAATTACAAGTCCATAATTATCCATGAGCTTACAGAGAACTATTTAACAATGCAAAAGCATTTCGTTAATAGCAACACATATTTCCAATTTCAGAAATAAAATAGTTTCATGAAATTGATTTAAAGTTTTTGAAACTTAATAGTGGGAGTATAGTGGAATTATTAATATGTTTAAATGGACAATATGTTGTCAAATTGATTAAATTGTTTAAATATGATTAAAAGAAGAGACCCAAAACTCACTTAATCAATTGATAACATTAAGTCCATAAATGAAAGGCATTCTTGATTTCCTTTTTGTGGCCTTCCACCATGGTAGATTCTAAACAGACATGACCCTTGCAATAAAGGCTTACACTTAGATATGGGGGCCCAAAGCACAGTACTCAAGTTTAGGAGGAATCCCTTTCCTGCATTTGAAGTTGCAAAGATAGGGACAAGCATGGCCAACACTCTAATATGATGAGGTTTGTGTTTTGTTCCTATACTAAGCAAGCATGGTGGGGTAAGACTTAACTTGTACAATGGGATTTCACGATAACATTTGGGAGTTCATGCTTGCTAGGGGCCAAATGAAATAGGTAATCATTGAAGGAAACATTTTGCATCTTATGTCTTTTTCTTGGAAATTAATTTAGCCACAACATATAACATATAAACATTCATAATGGCGGATATTATGCTTATTCTAGTTAGCTAAACATTTTTCATTTTTACCCAAGAATCTTATGATCTAGTCTCTTTGAGCACAAAATAGAGAAGAGAAGAAAGGTTAAGCTTTTACCGTTGTAGAATTTTCTTGGAGAACCAAGAATGATCACCTTGTTGGAAAGACCTTCTCTTAGAATGTAGATTCCTCAACCAAGAGGCTCCAAAGTAGAAGTCCTCTACCTCACCACACCAAAATGGACAAAAGATGGAGAGAAGATCAACCAAGAGGCCTTAGATGCTAGACAACCTCTTAGTTAGGGGTGGGCATTAGAACCGCAAAACCGCAAAACCGCAAAACCAAACCAAACCAAACCGAAAAAATCCGGAAAAATCGTGTTGACTAAAAAAGTCAAAAACCGAGTCAAATCCGAACCGGACCGGTTCAGACCGATTTTAGTTTCGGTTTTCTACTACAAGGAACCAGTCCAATCCGAACCGGTCCAATATAATTAATTAATATATATATTTATATTATATATATTTATATTTTATATTTTATATGTATAGTTAACATGTGGCTGTTTTGTATTGGCTGTCTAAACTACTACCGTACGCACACATACACAGGATCATCACAACTAAAACACGATTTGGGGGTTTCTTTCTTCCTTCTTCGATTTTATTTCCTCTCTCTCTGTCTGATCTGAGAGCCGCCGAACCCGAACCTCTCTTTTCCTCTGCAGCTTCCAGCACTCTTGCAGCCATCCTTGTTCTTCTTCAGCCATCGCGCCGTCGTCAGCTCAGCAGGTTCGATTCTTGCTTTCTTTTTTCTTTGTTTTTTCTTTTTGTTTCTTTTCCCCCTTCGATTCTTTGTCTGACCATTTCTATGTCCTCCATCAGCAGTTCGTGCAGATCATCATCCATATTTCTGGAGCAGGTTGCATCTTCCAGCAGACGCACTCCTTTTTTTCTACCATTGACGCAGCCGCGCACTCCTCCTCAGCAGTTTTCCATTGAAGACTCTCTCTGTGCAAAAGGTGAATTTCTCACTCTTCTGTAAATGGTTCATCTTCATTATAATTGACATTTTGAGAGCTGGCAACAAGCTCCAAAGTAAAGGCCGTTCATGTCTAGGTCCTCAAACGCCTAATCACAGTGAACGACAAACTGATCTTGCCTTCCCCATTTTGGCCCAAATGAATCGTTGGCTTCTTGTCCACCAGCTACAATCCACCAACCTCTCTCCTCCAAGTTTCAACTCAAATCCAATGAGCCAATTCAACCGTACAAAATTACTTTTGTTTTAAGCCTTCCCCATTAGTGTAGTGCTACATTCCTAAAGGTACATATTTAGCTATTGCTAGAGTTTCCTGTCTTCAAAAGATTGTAGGGAATGGTAGAGGCCCTAGTTTTGGAGCTAAGTCCAGGATGTGGGTTTGAGGGATTTCAGGTATTAAAAAAGATAATAATAGGGTTTAGTAATAGTAAAGTAGTAGTTGTGAATGAGATCAAAGATTGACAATTGAGGAATAGGATTAAAATGTTTAAAAATTGGAATGTTTTAAATCTTGAATCTAATTGTTCAAGATCGGTTACTTATTTTAGTTACTTTGCCTAGGGATGACAATAGTTCATCCATATGTGTATATATATTCAGTAAGGACTTCACTCATTTTTGCAGCTTACAAATTTCTCTGTTTACTTATTTTAAGTCTTGTTAGCTTGTAGTTGACTTTTGTTTGGTGTTTCGGTTTGATTTACTAGTGTGCATTCAAATTGATTAATTGGTTGTGCGTTCAAATTGGTTAATGGATTAATTGGGCATAACAGATTTGAGAATTCAGTTTTTCAGTTTTTCAGTTTTGCAGTTGCTTTCCAGTTTTTCAGTTTTGGTTTCTGTTTTTCAATTGCTTTCTAGTTAAGTCTTGTTAGCTTGTAGTTGACTTTTGTTTGGTGTTTCAGTTTGATTTACTAGTGTGCATTCAAATTGATTAGTGGATTAATTGTGCATAACAGATTTGAGAATTCAGTTTTTCAGTTTTTCAGTTTTGCAGTTGCTTTCCAGTTTTTCAGTTTTGGTTTCTGTTTTTCAATTGCTTTCTTGTTAAGTCTTCTTAGCTTGTAGTTGACTTTTGTTTGGTGTTTCGGTTTGATTTACTAGTGTGCATTCAAATTGATTAATTGGTTGTGCATTCAAAAGGATTAATTGATTGCCATAAAATTCAATTGCTTTAGTCATGTGCTGTCAGCTGACAGATTGCTGAGGGCTGACATTAACATTAGATTATTCATTAAACAAACATAATTTGTTATGCAAATCTGTTAATCAATTAATCCTTTTGAATGCACAACCAATTAATAAATTGTAAGACAGATTAATAAATTCAATTTGATAGTGCATAACAGATTTGCTGTTCCGTTTTTCTATTTTTCAGTTAATTGATTTCTATTTTTCAGTTGCTTTCTAGTTAAGTGTTGATATTATCATTTAGTTAGATTGTATATATGAGGTGTTGTTTATGTTGTTAAGTTGTGTTTTTGTTAATATATATCATGTTAAGTTTTTTTCTTTGTTTTTTGTTTTTGTTTCTTAAAGAAATCATGAATGAGTTGAACCCATTTGGAGAGGTGCATGGCCCTACTAATAGTGAAGTTGGTTCGTCATCCGCATCCGTATCCACATCCGCATCCGCATCCGCATCTATATCAACACCTTTACCCAATTTACCCATCCCTCAAACACCAACTCAAAATACACCTCATGCCCAAACACCACCTCAACCTAGTGGTATTCCACCATTACCTCATTCCGGCCCAAGAAAAGAAAAATCGGAAGTATGGGATCACTTTGAGAGATATGAAGAAGTGGTTGAGAGTGTGAAGGAGGATGGGAGCAAATATGCAACCACTAAGAAGAGAGCTAGGTGCAAGTATTGCACTATGAGTTATGCAGCAGACACTACTAGAAATGGGACCTCAAATTTGAGGAAACATATTGAAAACCTATGTAAGAAATATCCGGGGAGGGTTCTTAAAGATAAACGGCAAAAGCTCTTGTCTTTTGACCAAGACCATGGGGTTCTTACATCAACAATGCATGGGAAAGAAGAGTGGTTAAAGGCATGTGTAGAGATGGTAGTAATGGATGAGATGCCGTTTAGTGTGGTTGAAGGAAAAGGGTTTAGGCGGTTTTGTAATTCTTTGAACCCCAATTTTCAAGTGCCATCTCGTAGGACACTTGTGAGGCATTTCATGGCAATGTATGATGCCATGAAACAAAAATTGAAAGAAGAATTAGCACCACATAGAGTATGCCTCACAACGGACACTTGGACAAGTGTTCAAAACATCAATTACATGGTCATCACGGCACACTTCATAGATGGTGATTGGAACTTGCACAAAAGAATCTTGAACTTTTGTGTCATTTCCAATCACAAGGGGAACTCAATTGGTAAACTCCTTGAGTCATGTTTGCTTGATTGGGATATGAAGAAGATATTAACCATCACGGCCGATAATGCTTCTTCAAACACAAAGGCTATAGATTATTTGAAGTCGAAAATGGGCCATTGGGGAAACGGTAGTCTTCTACTAGAGGGAAAGTATATGCACATTAGGTGTTGTGCTCATATTGTGAATTTAATAGTTCGTGATGGGTTGAAGAAGTTGGAAAAAAGCATATTGTGTATAAGAAATGCGGTGAAGTATGTAAGATCTTCTCCCAAAAGGTTAGAAGACTTTAAGAGTTGCGTTAAGAAAGAGCAAATTGAATGCAAAGGGCTTGTGGTGTTGGATGTGCCAACAAGGTGGAATTCCACATATATGATGTTGGAAGCCTCCTTAAAGTTTGAAAAGGCCTTTTGGAGAATGGGAGAAGATGATGAAGGTCCATATATTTCTTGGTTTGGTGAAGATGAACCGGATGTCGAAGATGGGGTGGTTATGTCTCATTACCCTAGAAAGAGGGAAGGGCCACCAACTAATGAGGATTGGAACAATGCTCGTACCTTTGTGAATTTTTTAAAGGTATTTTATGATACTACATTGAAGATGAGTGTCACTTTGCATCCCGCTTCCCACACCACATTTCATGACTTGATTGCAATTGAAGAAGAAATTGAGGATTTGTTGATGGAAGAGGAGGAAATATTAAATGAAACCCAAACCTCCAAGGTTTTGAAGGACATGGCACTTAATATGAAGATGAAGTTTAAAAATGTCACACCTCGGACTGGCTCCGCCGTAGCGCGATATTGTCCGCTTTGGGCCTGGCTACATTCTCACCAGCCCGCGCGGTTTTGTTCCTGGGAGCTCAGAAGCAACTTCGGGGTGGTCACCCATCTGGGATTGCTCTAGCCTCCAACTCGCTTAACTTCGGAGTTCCTACGAACCCGAAGCCAGTGAGCTCCCAAAAGGCCTCCTGCTAGATGGATGCGAGGTGTGCCATATAAGGCACATCAACCCCTCTCCGTTTGGTCGATGTGGGATCTCACAATCCACCCCCTTAAGGGATCCGACGTCCTCGTCGGCACACTCGCACCCCACGGCAGAGTGGCTCTGATACCAAATTGTCACACCCCGGACCGGCTCCACCGTAGCACGATATTGTCCGCCTTGGGCCTGGCTACATTCTCACCAGCCCGCACGGTTTTGTTTCTGGGAGCTCACGAAGCAACTTCCCAGGGTGGTCACCCATCCTGGGATTGCTCCAGCCTCCAACTCGCTTAACTTTGGAGTTCCTACGAACCCGAAGCCAGTGAGCTCCCAAGAGGCCTCCCACTATATGGATGCGAGGTGTGCCATATAAGGCACATCACCCCCTCTCCGTTTGGTCGATGTGGGATCTCACAATAACTGTCACACCCCGGACCGGCTCCGCCGTAGCGCGATATTGTCCGCTTTAGGCCTGGCTACATTCTCACTAGCCCGCACGGTTTTGTTCCTGGGAGCTCACAGAGCAACTTCCCAGGGTGGTCACCCATCCTGGGATTGCTCTAGCCTCCAACTCGCTTAACTTTGGAGTTCTTACAACTCCGAAGCCAGTGAGCTCCCAAAAGGCCTCGCGCTATGAGGATGCGAGGTGTGCCACCTGGGATTGCTCTATGAGCTCCCAGGAACAAATCCGTGAGGGGGGGCGTCGGCCCAGCCCAGAGCGGACAATATCTTGCTAGGTGGAGTTGGGCCAGTCCGCTGCGCCACTCTGAACTTAGAGGAGGCCTCTTGGGAGCTCACTGGCTTTGGAGTATTAGGAACTCCAAAGTTAAGCGAGTTGGAGGCTGGAGCAATCCCAGGATGGGTGACCACCCTGGGAAGTTGCTCTGTGAGCTCCAAGGAACAAATCCGTGAGGGGGGGCGTCGGCCCAGCCCAGAGCGGACAATATCTTGCTAGGTGGAGTTGGGCAGTCCGCTGCGCCACTCTGAACTTAGAGGAGGCCTCTTGGGAGCTCACTGGCTTTGGGTTCGTAGGAACTCCAAAGTTAAGCGAGTTGGAGGCTGGAGCAATCCCAGGATGGGTGACCACCCTGGGAAGTTGCT
>NC_047650.1:5721104-5777983 GCF_902201215.1 Prunus dulcis | reverse complement strand
TGCAGATTTAGGTTTGTACCTAATATTATCCCTCATTATTATCATTTTATGATGAATATTATTTCTTGGAATGTTAGAGGTGCTGGTAAAGATAGGTGTGCTAGTAGTATTAAGGACCTAAAAAAGGCTTATGCCATTGATGTGTTTGCTATTCTCGAGCCTCGTATTAGTGGCCCTAGGGCTCTCACGGTTGCCCAGAGTTTGGGTTTTTCTCATTACCATATTGTTGATGCTTCTGGTTTTTCTGGGGGTGTTTGGTTGTTATGGAATGGGAATTCAGTTTCTCTTCAAGTTGTTGCACACTCTAGCCAATCTATCACTGCTTTAGTAACTTTGAGGAATCATAGGTGGCTCTTCACTATTTTTTATGCAAACCCTTGCCCTGGGATTCGAGAAGCTTTGTGGAAGTACTTTGATGATCTTATTGAAGCTTCCAATCTACTTGGCTTGTTCTAGGTGATTTTAATGATATTGTGAGTGTGGATGAGAAATGTGAGGGTAATTTAGATCAAGGTGGTAAAAAGTTTGTTGAGTGGATTGATCGTAACCATTTGGTTGACCTGGGTTTCTCTGGGGCAAAGTTTACTTGGTGTAATAAACGGAATGCTGAAGGAATTATTTGGAAAAGGCTTGATAGGGGCCTTTGTAGTATTGATTGGCGTCTTCTGTTCCCTGAGGCTCACCTCCTGCATCTTCCTACGGTGAACTCGGATCACTGTCCTATTTTGGTGCGCCTTGACTCCAAACATTATCCTAATAGAGCAAATGTGCCTTTTCGTTTCCAAGCCATGTGGATGTCTCATCTTGATTTTAAGGAATTTGTTACGAACCTTTGGAGTTCTGGTGATGGTCATGCTGTGCACAGATCAGGTAGGCTCGTGGCTCCGTTTGGCATTTGGAATCAGCAGGTTTTTGGGTGTTTATTTACAAAGAAAAGGCATCTATTAGCTAGACTTGCAGGAATTCAAAAGAAGCTTTGTCATGAGCATAATCCTTTCCTTAGTAAGCTTGAGGTTGAGCTTACTAAAGATTACAATTTACTACTAGATCAAGAAGAGACTTTTTGGCTGCAAAAGTCCAGGAATACCTGGCTTAAAGAAGGGGACAGGAATACTCGGTTCTTCCATCTGTCTACAGTTGTTAGGAGAAGAAGGAATAAGTTGGAAGGGTTACATGATGATTTTGGGGATTGGGTTACTGAGAAACAGAGCATGAAACATATTATTATTAATTATTTTCAAGGGTTGTTTTGTGCTTCTGATTTGGTTGGTGACTATGCTTTGCTTCCTCAGTTGTATCCTAGCCTTGAAGAGGCTGATCTTGAAGGTCTTACTTGTCCGGTTTCTATTGAAGAGATTAAGAATAGTGTGTTTGCTATTGGTAGATTGAAGACCCCTGGACCTGATGGTTTCCCTGCTCTTTTCTACCAAGATTATTGGGGGGTTTGCTCTGATGATATCATTTCCTTTGTACAGGATTGCTTTAATACTGCCACCCTTCCTGATCATTTAAATGAGACTCTGATTGCTTTGGTGCCTAAAGTGGAGAGGCCTATGTTTATGAATCAGCTTAGGCCTATTAGCCTTTGCAACACTCTTTATAAAGTGGTCTCTAAAATCCTTGTAGCTAGGCTTAGGCCGTGTATGACTAAGCTTGTCAGCCCTAACCAAGTTAGTTTTGTTCCAGGGAGACAAATTACGGATAACATTATTGTTGCTCAAGAAGTTCTCCACAAATTTAAAAATGCCAAAGGGAAGAAGGGTTTTATAGCTTGGAAAATTGATTTATCCAAAGCTTATGATCGTATGCAATGGCCTTTTATTAGGGAGGTGCTCTGGGAAGTGGGCATTAAAGGAAGCATCCTGGAGTTGCTTATGCAGTGTATCACTTCTGTGCAGTACAAGGCCATCCTTAATGGGGAGCTAACTGACTCTTTCTCTCCTCAATGTGGTATTAGGCAGGGGGACCCTCTCTCCCCTTATATCTTTGTTTTGTGTATGGAAAAACTTTCTCATCTCATTCAACAAAAGATTCATGATAGAGCTTGGAAGTCTGTTCAGATTTGTCAAGGAGGTCCTCATATTTCCCATTTATTTTTTGCTGATGATTTAATCCTTTTTGGGGAAGCTACTATTGATCAAGCTTGGTTAATGAAACAATGTTTGGATGATTTCTGTCAGTTGTCTGGTCAGCGTGTTAGCTTTGAAAAGTCTATGATATGTGTTTCCCCAAATACATGCTCTGATTTGGCTAATTCAATCGCTACGATAAGTGGTTCTCCTCTCACTGCTAGCCTTGGTAAGTACCTTGGTGTCCCTCTTATCCATACTAGAGTCAGTAAACAAACTTATCAAGAGGTTATTGCTAAAGCCCAAAAGAGATTAGCTTCTTGGAAGAGCCATACGTTGTCTATGGCTGGTAGAATTACTTTGCTTCAATCTGTTACTGCTGCTATTCCTATCTATACTATGCAAACTGCCAAGTTGCCTATGTCTGTCTGTGATAAATTGGATCAGCTCAATAGGAATTTTCTTTGGGGGCATACCAGTAATACTTCTAAAATCCATCTTGTCAATTGGGAGCAAGTGTGTAAACCTAAGATAGTTGGTGGGTTAGGCATTAAAAGGTCTGCTTGGATGAACCAAGCTCTTTTGGCTAAGACTGGATGGAGACTTCTTCAACATGAGCAAGGCTTGTGGTCTCAGGTCTTCTATGCTAAGTACTTAAAACACCGAAACATTTTAACTGTGAAGGACTCTTATTTCCCTTGTAGCTCTAGTGTTTGGAGGGGTGTTCTTTATGGTAATTCTGTCCTTTCCAAAGGTGTTAAGTGGAGAGTTGGGTCTGGGGATAATGTGTTATTTTGGACTGATAAGTGGTTGAGTTGTGGTCCTTTGTATCAATATTCGCTCATTGATCTTTCTGAGGAAATGCTTCAGCTGAATGTTGGTGATTTTTTAGACGAGGGGGTCTGGGACTTTAACTGCTTAAGGGAATGTCTTCCTTCTCATATTATTCAGTTAATTTTAAGTGTTCATGCTGGTTTTAATGGCAGTGGGGCTGATAGATATATTTGGCAGTTCACGCCTAATGGTTCCTTCTCGGTTAAATCAGCCTATTGTTCCTTTTTACCTGATGAGGCTTCAGTTAAATGGGATTGGCAGTTTCTTTGGAGGTTGCGGCTCCCTCCTAAGATTAAAACTTTTCTGTGGATTGTTTGTCATCAAAAGTTGCTTACTAATGTGCAAAGGCAGAAGAGAGGCCTCACTCAAGCTCCTACTTGTCCTAGATGTGATTATCCTATGGAAACTATTGCTCACTTGTTTAAGGATTGCCCTTTATCTTTGACCATTTGGAATTGTCTTCAAATTGGTAATAATCCTAGCCCTGAAATGGTGGATTTTAAAGAGTGGCTGTTAAGGAATCTACAATCTAAAAGAAAGGTTTATAATGGGTTGCCTTGGCCTTTGGTTTTTGCTCTTTATTTGTGGTTTATCTGGAAATGGAGATGTAAAGGAATTTTTGATCAAAGGTTTGTTATGCCTGGTGAACCACATCAATTAATTCTTCAGTATGCGTTGGAGTGGTTTAATGCTACCAAACCGCCTTCCCTTTCTTATGTGCCGTCTGTTGTTCAACTTCATTGGATAGCCCCTACTTATGGAGTTTGTAAGATTAACACAGATGGAAGTCGTAATTGTGTTTCTGAGTTTATTAGTGCTGGTGGTCTTTTAAGAGATAATTATGGTGCTTGGATTAAGGGCTTCTTTGTGAAGCTGGGTGTTGGTTCTGTTCTTGAAGCTGAGTTGTGGGGCATTTTTTGGGGTCTTCATTTGGCTTGGGAGTCTGGCTTTCGTGTTGTGGAGGTGGAAAGTGACTCTAGTGTGGCTGTGGCTCTTCTTTCTAGCTCTACTATTTCCACACACCCCCTGTTTAGCCTTATTAGGTGTTGCAAGTTAAAGGTGCAAGCTGGTTGGAGATGTTCTGTTAAGCACATCTTCAGAGAGCAGAATGTGGCAGCTGATGTCTTGGCTTCTAAGAGTTCTGAGTTTGGCACTGGGGTGCAGTATTTTACTGAGGTGCCTACTTTTCTTGCGACTTGTTTGGCTGAGGATGCTATTGGGGTGTCCAGGTCCCGTGTTGTTTGTGCCTAGTCTGTTTGTTCTGGGCTCTTAGCCCCTTTTGTTACCGAAAAAAATAAATACATAATCCAGCCATGCTGACGAAGGGTTTCAAGTTCAAGAGAAGAACATATGGCACTTCGTCTTGTAGAATTAATTAATCACAATATGCTGCTCTTGTGGAGATAATCCACATATATTCCGACTCCGAAATTTGGATTTCCAATCTCCAATAAAAAATAAACAAAGAACACATGCCATTAAATTCTTAAATTATCAACTATAGATATCGTGTCCTAACACATGCCATTAACTAAGCTTTCATTATTATATAGGCCCAAGTCATTTCCTTAATTTAAGTTCTTTAATTTTTATAGGTCTCAAGTTTTCTTCATTATTTAACCCAAAGTCCTCAACTCTTTCACTTTAGGAATTTGACTTCCTCGTTTGGTTCACGGAAAGAAATTGATGAAAAATCCATCATGTTATATTTTTTTTTTATGAGAAATAAAATAGAAGATTCATTTTTCATGTTTGGCAAGGTTGGGAGCGTAACTAAGAATATCATTTTATTTCATTTCCCATATTTGGTTTGTGTAGGAATTAGAAACAAACTTTGTTTATTTTTTCAATTATATATATCCCTACAACCTCAATAGTCAACGGGTCCAGTGGAAAATAGCATTGACTTGTAGACCAGAGGTCTCAGGTTCGAATCCCCACGACATCATAGTTGTATGTGTGTGTTTGAGATTTCCCCTCCCCCTGTAATTTAGACTATCGCATGTATTCAGGAAAAAAAAACCCAATGGACATATCTAAGGTAACAATATGAATAAGTGTTCTAGAAACAATATGACTAGTGAACTAGTCTTAGACCTATGAGCAAACAAGCACATCATAGACAACCATGTGACATCATAGACATCATAGACATCATATGACTAGTGAACTAGTCTTAGAACCTGCAAGGCTAAAAGAGAACCATGTGACAACCTAGACACTCAGAAGGATCCGTCAATCTAAGCATCCCCTACACTAGCAACAACTAGAGTGAATGGTGTGTGAACATTCATTAAAGCATTATAGAGCTAATAGACATAATATGACTAGTCATAAATTCAAGAACAAAGCACCAAATTTGATCACCCAGAAACCTACCATTAGAGGGGGGGAAAAAAAACTGGGGGTCATCATTCGATCAGGTAATCCACTAAGTCAAGAAGGTTCTTACAGTAAAAGTAATCATAAGCAAAGCAGTCTTAGGTCTATTTAAGAAATGAGCACTACCTCCATGTGCAACCTTCTTCTCTAAATTAGTTGAGCTAGCAGCTAGTAATCCTTCATATAAGTGGCAACTAATCCATCAACTCCTTCACTCCATTGAACCGATGACTCAGCTCAGGTTTAAACAGATTGATAAAATGTAGATTCAATGAAAGAAGGAATTGACTTCTTCAAGCAACCATTCTTTAAGAAATTGATTCAACAATATGACCTAGATCTAGAGGATAATGCGTATGATTCTCTTAGATACTTACTTGAAAAACTCAAAATAGATTTAAAAAACATTTTGAAATTTTCATTTTGGAAAAAATGTAGACTCACACAAAAGAAAAAAACAGAGAAGAAGAATTCCTCAATATTCTGTATATGAAAAGTGATGGCTACACCAACCTAAAGCTCCCCTTTTACCCAAAATAGCTAGGTAAGAAATCAATGCACTTGGCGGCTAATGATTGAGGCAATAATGAGACGAAAACTGTTTGGATAGAAAACATACAGTTGGAAAAGTGTGTGTCTCGCGGGAGAAAATAAAAGAGCTAGCAATAAAAGTATGTTTCAACTAATGACTAGTCAGTACGTTGACTAGGCATGTCAATATGCAATCTAATGCATGCAATGCATGATTTATCTTTGAGCTTGATTTGCATTGAGCCTTGAATTGATCCACAATAATTATTTTCAAACTAGACTAACCTAGTCTAATTAATCTTCAAGTTGATGACATACATGTGCAATTATAAAGTTGTCAAAAGAAGAGAAAAAATAAAGTAAGTAATTATAACCTAATAAAATCATTTTACAAACCTAGATGAGTGTAAGACACTTTCAGGTTTGAGGCTGAAATTACAAAGTGATGATGGGCTAACATGTAGATATATAGTTATGAATTCGAGGATGAGAGGAATGAGTAGGTCACTTATATATGACCTTTCTTATCAAATGATCAGTTGCAGCTTTAAAAAAAATTTGAATTTGAGGGATTCTTTGTGTGCATGCACTAAAATTAGTTCTGAACTCTACCAACTAAGTATTTAAAGCAATGGAGCAAGGATGCTACATGTGATGTTCACTTTGATTTGAATGGGGAAGCACCTTTGAGTACTCTAGAGTTATCTTCCACGGTTAAGTATAGCGAGTTTTCTTCATTATTTAACCCAAAGTCCTCAATTCCTTTACTTTGGGAATTTGATGGAGGAAAAATTGGAAAAACATCTGTATTTTGTAGACGAACACAATGAAAATCTTGATAAGCATGTCAGTGCAGATGAGAACAATCTTAAATTGTGAGATCCAAATATTCAAAAATCGAGAGGTAGAGGAAAAGGGAGAACTAAGAGTTCTTTGGAATCAAAGCCATCTAAAAAGAAAAGTTCATCTAAAAGAAAAGGTTAGTAGTTCTTTGGATTTCCAGCTGTTTCTGTTGTTCAAGAGATTCCAAATCACGCACTTGGATACCATGCAATACATTATACATCCAATGCTGTCTAATTACTCATTTGTACATTCACAGGTTTGTTGTCTTAATTTATTGAATTCACTACACACATATATATATTTGGTTTTAAGTTTCATTAGTATTATTTTTAATTGTTTGATGATTTACTGGAAAACAATCAACCAATAACTCACGGACAAGCTAATCAACTTAGTTTTTCACATCCATCAACATCTCAGATCAAGTTTTTGCAGTGTAGAAAATGATAGTAAGAACGACATGAAATTGTTCTTTCTCGTGTGTCCAATGCCAAAACATAATGCATGACATAACCTAGCTTTCTATAATTTTCTTTGGAATATTTTATTTATTAAAAAAAAAAAAAAAAACCTTTTGGACCTAATATAAGATCATCATAATTTGCCATTGAAACAATGTGTTTTGGTGTTATTCAAATATGTTATAGCCAAATTATAATATTGTAAGTTATAAACTTGTGTAGAGGCTGTTGTCATGATGTCAAAGTCTTTTTTTGTCAACTGAGAGACAAAATAAGTTATACGGGTCCCAGCCATGACCCAAAGGTATCTTTTTTCTCATGTTCAGATGATGAAGGTTTATTTATTTATTTTCGTTTATGTTAAGCAAGGGCTAAAATACACACAGACCAAAAACAAAATTACATCAAATTCAAAACCCAAGGATATCCGCAACCACAAGTTTTCCACACGAGAGTAAATATTGGTCTATCAAAATAAGACTAAAACCTCAGACCCAAACGTAGTTAGGAGGAGAGAGAGAGAGAGAGAGAGAGAGAGAGAGAGAGAGAGAGAGAAAGAGGACAGGTGTTTAGGGTTTGTTAAACCTAGGCTCTGATACACATAAGAATATTACATATACAATTGATTACACAAATCCTGGAGAGCAACGCAGCCAGTTTAGTCGCTTATTAATTTTCCGGTTAGCATTGCTGAAGAATAATTGTGTGGAGGAGAGAAACACCGGGGGTCCGTCCTTCCAAACCTACCATGTGCTTTCGTCCTCCCCAATTAATGCTTTTATTAACTCTTTTCTTCACTCCAGATATAAAACATGTAGCTGAAAAGGACTTTGAAGGTCCCGGAGACGACGACTTCACACTTGCTTATTCCAACTTACGTAACACAGCTTACGTATATAGCAAACAAGTCAAAAAGATAGTCTTAATTTAATTCAACAACCAACTACTACCAGCTATTAGTAACGATCATAGGATAGGAGGAAGAAAGAAAAAAAAAAAAAACCATGGCCTGGGAAGAAAAAGAAAGAGAAAGGAAAAAAAGGGAGAAAGAAAGGAAAATGAGAAAAAGGAAAATAGAAAATAGATAAAATCATTTTACCCTTTAAAAAACATTAGAATTTTTTACTTGTTAAATTATATTTTTTTTATTGTTTATAATAATTTCAACCTTTAAAAAATGTAATATATTTGTGTGGTTAAATTATACATTTTTCATTTTAAAGTAGATATTTTAGGGCATACATATCAAGCAGATAATTTATTATGGCATTCTCCAATTGCATGCACGCAACGAGAGATTGCCATTAGTGCACATGCACTCTTCTTACTCATTGCCCTTGTTCCCCTAGTAACTAGATATGTTCCCACTAGTGTTGTTGCCGCTGGTGTTGCTAGTTTGATTCCCACCCGTATTATGCATACCACCAGAGTTACAGTCCACGTTTCCTCCGCGACTGCCGCCTCTGCAGTTGCCACCGCGGTTGTTGGGAGCACATTTTGCCTCAAAGATCCCTCTGGCCACGCCATGTACCACACCGTCCAGAGGGGCAATAGGACTAGTGATGGCATCGACAACCTTGTGCGCGTTGTCGATTTCTTTCTCAACAAAGTCTCTCACCTGATCTTTCACTGGAGAAGTCGTCATTGTCTCACACTGATTAGCTCTCCTTTGGGATCTGTATGTTTGCTTTGATGATCAATTTATTGTCTCATGGTCTTCTTTTATAATCTCGACTTCATGAAAAAAAAATTTTAAAACAAATAAATGACGGAGCGGTTGGTGTATTGCATAGTTCTAGAGATTGGATTTCACTCAAAACAAACCAAATGACTCCTCCCACCATATCATGATGTTCCCCAACCTTTGGACTCAATCCGATATCGATTGGTCCATGAAATTAGACAATTCAAATTTGTACATAGTTCATTCTAAAAAGAAGTGGTTGGTGTATTGCATAGTTCTAGAGATTGGATTTCACTCAAAACACACAAAATGACCCCTCCCACCATATTATGATGTTCCCCAAGCTTCGGACTCAATCCGATATCGATTGGTCCATGAAATTGAACAATTCAGGTTCGTACGAAGTTCGTACTGAAATGGAGTGGTTGGTGTATTGCATTGTTCTAGAGATTGGATTTCACTAAAAACTCACCAAATGACTCCTCCCACCATATTATGATGTTCCCCAATCTTTGGACTCAATCCGATATCGATTGGTCCGTGAAATTAGATAATTCAGGCTCGTACGAAGTTCGTTCTGAAATGGAGTGGTTGGTGTATTGCATAGTTCTAAAAATTGGATTTCACTCAAAACCCACCAAATAACTCCTCCCACTATATTATGATGTTCCCAGGTTTTGGACTCAATCCGATATCGATTGGTCCATGAAATTGGACAATTCAGGTTTATACAAAGTTCGTTCTAAATTCCTTCCCCCAAACCCCTTTTTTTTTTTTCCCCTTCCTCTTCTGTCCTCTCCTTTCTTCTTCCTTCCTAGGCTTTTTTTTTTCTTTATTCCTCATCTCTCCTTTCCTTTCTCTTTTCTTCTTCCTTCCCAGATCCTAGCTTGATGTGTTGTATCTGCCTCTACTCTCTTTAAAAAAAAAAAAATAATAATTCATTTCTCTCTCTCTCTCTTTTCTCTTATTGGTTTTGCTATTTTGTGGTTCTCCAGCATCAGTCGGCGGTGCCGGTGCCAACGTGACATACTGGAATGGGTAGACCAGCCTGAACTTAGGGTCAACAGTGGTTGTTGACGACAATGGAACGGAGGAGATAGTTTCCACAGTGGTGTTGCTCAGTTGATTGGAGAAAGAGAGATGGGGACAAAATGAATTTTTGTATCTTCAGAAAATGAAAACGTTGAAATTGAAAACATTTTATCGTTTTCAACTTTTGTTTACAAAGTTAGATTTGTATTCAGAAAACATTTTGTGAGGGAAAACGAAAACGATCCACTGAACATGTATTTGCAGAAAAACAAGAAACCGCGGAAACATTAAACAGGCTCTAAAAACATTACCGAATGGGCCTAAGCTCTTAAGTTTTATTATTGTGTAAAAAGACAAAAAAGTCATCCAACTTAATACTTAACCCTAGTACATTTATACACACCCCACCACTCTTCATATTAAGTTTTAGAAAAACACAAACTCATCTACACCCTATTTTTAGATTACTCGTCTCTTTCAATCCAAGAAAGAGAATGAGGAGTCCCTGCGAAGACCTGATTCTTGATTTCCACTATGAGCGTAGTTGGCTTCCGCGTACTCATCCTTTTCCGTGTCCAAATCACTCTCTACCATCTCCTATTAAACTCTATATTAGAGCCATCTATACCTTAAAACACAATCCAATCTACCCAATGGCCTCTGAATATGTTTTGTTCCAGTAAAATCAATAGCATTGTTCAACTTGCACACAGACAACATTCCGAGCATGGTTTTCTTGGCCTAAACTCAAGACTCCTAAGAAGTCCTTGTACAATTTTCAGCAATAATACAAAGAAATTGCTTCAGAATTCCAAAACAGGTGCTCCACTATACTGGCATTGATTGAAGACTCCAACCCATTCAGATTCAAAATTTCCATCAAGATAACCTTAAATATCCAATATTATGTAAGCTAAACTGGAAACAACAAGACCCAACGTAATCGGGAAAGAAATTTTTGAAGGAAAATCAATCAACTACAAATGATTTAGTTAAGCTCAGCTCTTCTAAGTCTTTCCAAGAAATTTTTTAATTGCTTAAACAACTTCCAGGCAACCAAACAGAGCGTTAAACCCAATGAAATAATTACCGTAGAGCATTGCAAAAAACCAATGTTGGTGTCTGTTCTTTTAAACGTTCAGGTCAAAAAAAACACGTAGGATAAATGGATACATCACACACGCACACAAGGCAAGCCCAGATCATAAGAAAAACCCAGAAACTCAACAGCCGAAATCTTTGGTTTCATTCTATCATATACACATAAATGTGTAGCAACATTATTTTAATAATAATAATATAAAAAAAAATGGTGCTACACATTTGACAATAGTAATTTTATATCTTTAAGTAATGTGAGGTTGAGGTGAACTTAGAGTGGTGAGGGGAAAGATAGCAGGGTGTGAGGTTGATGAGTTTTTTATTTTTTACTTTTTTTGCTGCGTGTGTATTTAGGGTAGTTTGGGAAAATAGTGTGGTTTTCTTAGAAATTGTGAAAATTTGAATTAGAAGTTGGGGTGAACTTAAAATATAATGTGAACAAAGAGAAATGCGATGTTTAAATAGAAAAACTATATAAAAAAATGAAGACCAGCAACCCCCCCTTGCGCTGGTTTCTTCGAAATTCTCTTCCCCTTTTTCCAAAAATACAAAACTTAAAAGTTTAAACATGAATTTCTCAATTATGATAACTTCGATTGACGAGTCGTTTGCGCCTACGTGTTCGTGAGATCGAGCTCTATTTTTCTATCCAAAAATTACATCTTTCTCACTTCAATTTCTTGAATGTTCTTTGAAAAATCATAGACAGGTATTTTTGTCCAAAATTCCAAATTGAGTTTAAACAGTCTTAACTCCATTATTTTCACATCAAACCAACTTGATAAAATGCTCATACATTTTATTAACCTAATATGATTCTTCAGAAAATTAATAACAACAAAAATATATTTTTGAGGTTATTACATTTTCATTGTCAGATATGTTTGATTAGGGGATTTGGATATGTATATCTCTAGCTTGTTCATAGGTCTATGACTAGTCATATTGTTACTAGGAATATTTTATTATTGTTGTCTTAAATATATACATTGGGGTTTTAATTTACCCCTTTTACCTAAGTACCAATTTTAATGGTTCTTGTGGTAATTTTCTTTAGAGGCGTGAATTAAAGGCAGTTGTAAGAAATGTGCATGAAGATTTTATGGGTGTTATTTCAGACCCTATCATCATTGGACGTTTGTCAACCACAATTACTCAACTCTTAGCAATTCGGATAGTCATTCGATTTCAATGGGAGGCTGGTTATGATTCATTGGTGGTTGAGTCAGATGCGAAGATTGTCATTAACAACATCGTCTCTGGCAATGAGGCTTTTGAGGCTGCACGGGGATTATCAACGACATCCACATGCTATCTAGAAATGTTGCTTCTCTTTCTTTTGTCTTTGTTATCATGTCGTGTAATATTGTGACTGATAAACTTGCTAAGTTTTCTCTAGGTAGTGTGTTTACAGACCATTTGGCTTGAAGAGGGTCCTCCATGGCTCAATGCGTTTCTTCAAGATCACGCTGATATTTTGAATTTGTCTTGAGTTTTTTTTTTTGTCTTCTTCTTTCATCTCAAGTTTTGTCCTACTGAGTTTTCACAGACAAGGTTCTAATGAGGCCACATTTGTTCGCTCGAATCTGTAACCTTTGACAATTTTAATGAAAATTTACTACTTCTCTAAAAAAAATTACCATGCGAAATGGGCTACACAACGTCTTCCCTAGGTTGTTTATTAAAGCAAAAAAAGCATGCAAGCAATAACATCGAAATGAATACCAGCTAGGATTTTTCTAATTTATGTCAAAGTGTGGAGAATTTTATTAACTTTTGAAGTTAATCATGATTATCATGATATTTTCACAATGTATGGTTCGTAGATTAGCGCTCGAGTAAGTGTACCTGGAAACCCCCATCCCCAATGCAACTAATTAGTCGCTTGTGGGGAGCAGCCTGTGCATATCCAAGAGTTGCACCAACTGACCAACCGACTAACCTAGTCTAATTAATCTTGAGGTTGATGATACGCATGTACAATTACGAAGTTATCAAAAGAAGCCAAAAAATAAACAAACTAGCCAAAAAACAAACAAAGTAAGTATAACCTAATTAATAAAATCATTTTCCAAGCCTAGATTTGCCAAATTTAAAAATCAAAGGATTTTCCATTCTCAAATCCCTTTTCTTGCCAGAAATCTATTGAAATAAATAGGATGGCACAAGCTATGCAAACATACGAACAAAAATGTTTGAACTTAAGATATGTAAAGGGTTTGTAGTTCAAGTAGTTAAAAGCATCTTTTTTAGGTCAATTCGTTCTCATTGGGTCTATTTGCAAAACACTTATTTAAAAAAAAGAAGGCAAAAGGTGACTTTTGGTCCCTATAGTTTCAATTTGGTCACTTTTGTCCTGTACTTTCAATTTCTATGCAATTCAAGACACCAGTCAATTTCTATTAACCAATCTCACCTCCGTTAATTTTTAAAACACTTGCCCCTCACGTGGTTGTTCTCTTAGATGGAACGGCTTGACCAAATTGCCCCTCCAAATGAGGGGCACATGTTTTAAAAATTAACGAAAGTGAGGCAAATATAACATAAATTAACTAGTGTCCTTGAGTGTTCGAATATGAGACTTCTGTTGAGAACACTCATATTGAAAATAATGGAGATTCGGTATCATTTCAAAAAAATAGTGCTGTCAATATTGGAAGAGACTGAAACAATGGGAAATGATTCAACAAAACACACAATTACATTGGAGTGCATGTGACACTTTGATGGATGCCATTGCCCCCCAGTTGCATGGAAATAATTTATCTTCGCTTAGTTTATAAACATTTTTTTTATACAAAGTTAATAATTTATCTTGGAAATAATTACTGAATTAAGTCAAAAAATTGTGTTTTAAAAAAAAGGAAAAAAAACGTTATATTGCATTCTGCAGATATGATTCTGATGTTTTTCTGTCCCAAATCAATGCTCCCAAGTCTGTTTTTTCTGTATGAGTCCTGACAACATGTCCACTATATCTTACTTAGCCAAACCAAATACATGGTAGTGTCTTGTGACATGACCTTTGTACTGAATTTCTACCACAAAGAACCCCTGATTAGTTTCTTTTTTTTTTCTTTCTTAATTTCTACCACAAAGAACCACTTTTATATTTGCATCAGCACCTAATGGTAGCTAAGTTCATTATTAAAAATGTTATCGCTACTGACTTTTATCTCTAAAAGTTGATGCTTAAAGTCGCTATCAACATAGCCACAAATCATTGAATTATGAAGATCCCACTATGCATATATTTTAGAGATATTTATTCGTATATTTATTCTTAACACTAATAATATAGATAAATCTTATATCATTTAATTTTTATAAATAAACGCAAAAAGTGACAGTTGATCCTATTAAATTTAAATTTAATTATTAAATTACTTTAATGCCCTATTGAATGTTTTTGAGTTTTTTTATGAGGCTTTGAGGTTAGGTTTGTTATAAGAAATCAATAGCAGTTTTGTAATTTAAAAGAAGTTAAAAAGTCTTTTTGTTATGTTGGAAATAGGCTTTGGATGTGTTTCTAAAGTCCATTTCATATATAATTTGGGCTCCTATATTAGGTATAATAGTGAATTTCTCTATATTTTATAATTATAAACTCTTGTAACCATCTTTGGGGCCCCTTGACCTAAAATACAATTCATAATTCTTTTTTTTTTCTTTTTTCAGATAGAATTTGACAATTCATAATTCTTTTTTCTTTTTTTTTTTTCAGATAGAATTTGACCACATTTACATAATAAATAAATAAAATCTAAGTGGACACAACTGATTCTGGCAAGACAATCAATTTGCTCTTGAAAAAGAGATCATAAACCATATCGTAGGTTGACAAAAAAAGAATCCATGTTCATGTGTAGAGGAAATCAAGAATTTGAACTATTCACAAACCCATGTATCAGTAAACATAAAAAAAACATGAATTGGAATAATTTCAATATCTACTTCGGATTATGAAATTCCAATTCACAATATATACACAGTGCAAAGATTCGTATTATTTATTTTTTTAGGCTCCTTTTAAGATCTCCTTATGCAACCATATAGTGGAACTTCTTCAATCCAACGTCTGAAATTCTGAACTACTAAAAAAAAGGAAATTCCATTACATTTGCGCTGTTTTCATTGATCGAGGATGTGAAATTCTTGCAAGCCAATCAACTTAAATCTTATTTATTGTCTGCATGCATGATCTTTAAAAAGAGATAATTTTACTTTGGTAATCAACTTTTTTCCAGTTTTAAGCGTACTTCATGAAAGTAACTATATATATTTGTAATGATCTAATGGGAAGGTATTCAAAGGAAAACTGGTGTGCTTCCAAATCTTACAAACAAGTGTAAATAATAATGGAGTAAAAAATGAATTGATTAATGATTTGGTGTTTGAAAAAGTGAGCAAACTACCAGTCTGCATGTTTGCAGGCGGGGGAACAAATATAAGTAGGGGGTTGACTTGTTAAACAATTGTAACCAATGGGGAATGTTTTCCCAAATCCGAAGGCATAATATATATATATATATATATATATATATATATATATATAAACATGAGCTCTGAGATGCAATATCACAATAGTCAACAGATACAATTTTGTTGTTATTAACTTCTTCTTCTTCTTTTTTTTTTTCTTTTTTTTTTCTTTTTTTTTTTTAAATAACAAAATGTTTAGGGAAGGGAGAGGCTACCCCACACCCATGGCCAAGGCAAACCCCAAAATGTTTCGGATTTATAGAGAAATATTATAGATTACCTACTAAACACGGAATTTCTGACAGTGGGACTCGAACACTAAGAGAAAGACATACAGTGCAGGAACCTGACCAATAATTTCAAAATTGCATTGGCTTTCGCTCTCATATCATTATCATTCAGAATTTTTTTTCTTCTTATTTTTTGGATTAAAAAACTAAAAAGAATAAAAAGAAAAAACAAGTGTCAGCAAATCAGGCAAGATAAGGGATGGGAATACCTAATTGATTAACCAGCATCACGATGATGCTCATTCCTGTGCTTTTAGTAAATGCCAAATGAGAATGCACTAAAACTGGGATTGTGCCAAATTGTCCACTAAACATTGTCTTGCCTTTTCTCAATTATGGATCCTTAGTGCCTTCTTTCCCTGCCACACGGCCCACACCCTTTAGATCTCTTCATTGTTTATGAGAAATTCGGCCATGAATATGAACCTGTTTTTTTTCTTCATAGAATCTCTTCCTTTGAAATGTAGTTTGGATTTACCCTCGAAATGAGTAAAAAAATGTAAAGCGTAGATAAAGATTTGTAAAGCATCAGAGATAAGGTTTTAAATTTTTCTGACCCCACTTCTAAAATAGCATATTGCCTGCGCCTGCTTTCTCTGTTCGTTTCTTGACCATATTCCTTGCAATCATATTGACAATTTATCAATCATGCATGATGAGTAGGGCTAATTGTTTATGGCCTTTCATTACTTTTACGAAATAATGGAAGCACCACTCACCACAAAGGAATACAAAAATTCAGACTGAAGAGAAGCTTAAGATTTGAAGGTGTAAAATAGATTCTCGTCGTGAGACTAAAAAAATATACTCTTACCACTAAAGCTATAAGTTTTGCATCTTCATATCTTTCAATTTAACTCCATATTTGTTTGAGGAACAAACAAAAAGTATAAACAACAAGAACTTTATCACTTGTGTGTTGCAAAAGTGAAGTTTATGGATATTTATTAAATATGCCTCCAATGTTTACAGGCAGGGGAACAAATATATATATTTTGAACCACACTAAAGCATATAGAAAAGGGGGGCCTAGGATGATGTATGTCATCCAAGTATTCAGGCGGGGGAGCAAATATCAATTTAGATAAAGGTGGTCAAGGGTTGACCTGACCACCTTTGACTTTTATAATTAAATAAAATACGATTTAACCATTTGGTAACACTTTCGTTCTTATCATTCGTATGGTATTTACTTATTTATAAGAATATGAAAGTTAAGATGAAAATAAAGGAGATTTTCTTAAACGTTTCTAAACCACGAGGGTAATAAAATGTTTTAGAAATAAGTTAGGTCAATCCGTGCCATCCAATGTTAGAGAGAGAGAGAGAGAGAGAGAGAGAGAGAGAGAGAGAGAGAGAGTAATAATGGTTCCTAAACAAAATACTAGTTTTTAGTTTATGGAAAGGAATGAATCTAACTATGGATCTCTAGGTCATAATAATGGGCAATATCCCACCAATTTGCATGGATATATCTTGTAGGGTCATAATTGATGGCAAATCGAATCCCGTTTTACGAATTTCCACGAATGGATTGATGATACGTATCCACTAAACTTTGTTCGCCCTTCTCCTAAAACAAAAGTACCCTAACGCAGCCAAAGTCAGTGGTTCCTCCAATCACAACATTTACTAGTATCAGCAGTGTCGACGAGGAACCAGAAAAGAACATGATACGGGTGTGTGGTGATGTGTCACAACATTTAGATTTGTATTTGGGTTTTCCCGAATATATGCCATGCGGATTGCCGTGTAAATTTGAGGATTTGGCTAGGATGGTGGATTAGTGTGTCATTTGGGCATCATGCATTGTGGATAGTACACTTGACGTGTTTGAGTAACCCTATGCTACTTTGTTTAATTAGTTGCGCATGCTGAGATGATTTGAGAACTTGAACAATTGTTTTTGTTGCATTGCCTTTATATAAAGTGTATTATAGATTATATTCACACCTAGTGGAGTGTCCTTTATTGGGCAATGGTTGCATATGTTTGAATGCAAGATAGTTTAAATTACTCTAAATTAATTGAATTTACGGAGTAAAGAGGATTCGAACTTCAATGCAAGAGGACGGACTCACTATTCCGACCAACTGACCTAACTTACGCTACATGTTTTGAATGTTCAATCTGTTTTACTTTTTGCAGAGTTTTTATGGACCACCTAATATATTGCTTCACTTGGGCCGTAAATTAGGCCTCTTGTTAAAAATGGCTCAATGAGTGCAGCCCCACACAAAATAGATAGGAGTGGAAGAGGGGCCGAACCAAAAACGAATATCAAGAGCTTGCTCCAACCATTCTCTTGTCATCCACAAGAAGAGTATGCTTTGAAGGAAAACTACAAATATTTTTACATACATCAAATTGTCATTAACCTAACATAAAACCTTCAAAGGAAAACTCCAAAAGGGGAGATATCGTATGTTGCATGACTACTTTTTCAGCAGCAATGAAAACTCCAAAAGGGGAGATAATGAAATGAAATAAATAACATTAAAGGATGTTTAAAGGGTTTTTTTTTTGTTTTTTTTTACATTATTAAAAGTGTGCCATGAAATGAAAGTTAACAGGTCGCATTCATGTAAACAGGCGGTGGGTAAAGTACGTATTTTTATGATACAACGTAGATGGCAAACTTTCGAGGTTTAACGGAGGTGAATTTTGAAAGGTGTTTTCAATATTAAATTATCAATTAAATAAATAAATAATAATTGATCATATCTCGAGTCGTGCGTCGCGCAACCTCTTCCTCCTTGAGTTTACTTCATACGAATATAGAGAAAGTCAAATTAGAAAAAGAATATATATATATATATATATCAGAAAATATATTTTTTTTTAATTTAAAAAAATGGTGTTTGCTCAAGAAAAAAAACGAATAAGACTTACTTTGAATTGGCATACTCAAGAAGGAAAAAAAAACCGCAGAATTCTTGGGGTGCAGTGTAAAGTTGATAAATTTGCGTGATGGTAATCCTTCATAAAGATAGCTCCCAATCCCACATAAATAAGGAGTTGTGCAAGAGTTTCCTTTTTCCTTTTTTTTTTTTTTTTTTTTTTTTTTTTTTTTTTTTTTTTTTTTTTAAATTCTTGTTTAAAAGCCCTTGTTTAAAGCTTTTTATCCTTTTTTTACGCGGATTCATATTTTCTGTTTTGATTTTCTCTATCATGATATTAACTTTACCGTTAGTTGGGTTAGGGGGTTTTTTTTTTCTTTTTTAATTAAGAGTAAATTGAATTTTTGTTTGAAGGATAATATGTCAACTTTTAAGTCCCTTAAATAATAAATTTTAATGAGGTAGAGTATGGAGAACAAAAGTCAAGCAGATCATGACAGAGAAAATCAAAATAGAGAATCCGAAATACTTTTTATGCAGACCTTAGAATGTTGTTAAAGCACACGAATTGCATTCGTGGTTACGTAGCTGAGCATTTGTTATATAGAAAGAACAATTCGTGATAAAATTAACTTCTTTATATCTAGAACAATTCGTGGTTTGAATGAGAAATTGAAGACAGCATTTGATGGATACCTAAATTTATGAATACGTACATTGAGCCCTGTAGTGTGATAGAGTACTTTGGCTGTTCTTTTTTAGAGCCGGCTGTACTACGCCCAACATATAAAAAATGAAATGGAAAAAAAAAATGATAGAAAAAACAAACTATTTGATACCCTTTGCCAATTTAAACAAAAACCACCAATTCAATATTCCAAGAACGTTTGGGACATTTTGTCCTAGCATATTCCTGTCAATAAGGAGTTTGGTGTTCTGGGTTTGGACATGATCATGTCAGTGAGTTTCGATATCTAGTTGCAACTACATGTAGAGGGTGTTATCCTCTTTCCATAACACTGATTTGGGACAATAAACGAGTCAGTTATGACTTCATGAATGTGGGCTTTCCAAATGGCAGTAAAGTTTAATCTAAGTAGAAGTGTGCCGACAAGGACATCGGGCTTCCAAAGTGAGTGAATTTTAGTGACCAAGAGTTGTACCCAATTACATGACATCAATACTTGAGTGAGGAAAGATGACCATATGACATTTCCCTTGGTAAGACACGTAGTAGGTAAATTCATGTATTTTTTATTGTGAGGATTCACTTTTGAGTTTTTAACTTGTCACACGATTGCTCTTTTATACCACATTAAGGGGCACTCACACTGATTTTGTACCCTTATTATTATAAAGAGAGACAAGAACTTGTAATCTTGAGAAAGAAAAAAGCATATATTTGTGAACTAGGGTGAAATGTATATTCACATATATATTATATGCTACTTTTTGGCACTTGATCAAGTGGTGAATTATTAAGTTGGGCGGGGATGCAAACTATAAGTTTGCACATGTGCCACAATTTGATCAGAATAGTACAAATTCTGATGCCAGAATCTGAATGGTGCATTTTGTGGTATGAATCTGAATGGTTCATTTGCTGCTTCTGAAGGAAGGGTTGGAGTTATAGCAGCACTAACAGGGGAATTTCGCCGGGCTGTACCCAACCAAACCAATCTGCATGACAACATTCATTCCAATCCTTCACGTACTGGGTACAATTTGTGAAGGATAACAATGATATAAAGTAATGATGTGATATGATTTAGAGTGTGTATCCTTTTACTATATTTTTCTAGAGTTTGTAAAATGACATTGCTTGACTGGCATATTACATAATTTACTCACTGAGCGGTGGTTTGCTCATCCCTCACCTATTTTCTTTTTGAGTAATGCTATTTGGACACACCACATTGACTACCTTAACTGACCATCTTCGTGGCAACTGATGTGTCATGTCATGTTAATTAATGAATGTTGTCATGAGGCCACTCACTAGGAATTCTAGGGTTTTTTAATTTGTTTTTTAATTGACATGGCGACATTCATTAATTGACATGGCATGACACATCAGTTGCCACAAAAGGTGGTCAGTTAAGGTGATCAATGTTGTGTGTCTAAATAGCATTACTCATTGTTTTTTCATATCAATTAGTGAGCAAGACAAAGCCGAAACCAAAGAAGTTGGATTAGTTTAGAGTGATAAACTTTTATTTATATCTGTTGCCTCCAGAAAAGGCAGGATAGGGCCCAAGCCCAGACGAGTGCTTCCAGGGGGTCAAACTTGCCCGGGCAAGCTATGGGTCCCATGTGACCGGGCAAACCCTTAGGTGAAACCATCCAGAGATCGAGCTTGAAGGCAGCTGACGTAAGCGTGTAAATTCAAATTTTTATTTAACGTTAGCGCTTGTTGATGTCTGACAACGGTAACACGCCACATGGCACGTTCTGGTCACTCTGATTGTTTTTTTCCCTAAATCCAACAACTGCCCTTTTTTTTTTGTGGCTTAAAAAATATGAAATATGAATTTTTTTCTATAAATACCTTCCAATGTTGTTCACTTTCAATACCAAATCCTCATACATTTTCTTCTCCTTCTAATATTATTCACTTTGTACGCAAAATTTTCTTCACTTTTTTTTTAAATTCATCATCTTATGGCATCTTCCATCGAAGTTGGAGGGGCGTGGACAAACGTTCGAAGAGGTCAAAATCTTGGCGACGAGGTAAAAATTTATAATTGCCTTTTTATTCAATTTAATGTCATTTTTTAAATATATTTTCTTACATTTCCAATTTAAAATTTTTAATTGATTATTCAAGGCAAAACAAAAAAAAGGAAAACCATTACACATAGCTCCTCAACTGAACAATGCATGCAGTCGTCCCGTGGTGTGTTCCATGTCAGAAATAATGGCACTATTACATCATCCGAAGAAAAATACTCCCCCACGTCGTGATCCAGTGGAACCGCTTCTGCCAATGATCGACTCGTCCTTGTACTTAATTGTGCTAGACTATGAAGACCAGGAGTATTTCAATTGTATGATGAGTGAGTAGGTATTTCAATTGTATGACGAGGGAGATGTGAATTTTATAATAAATATGGACATGTGGCAACCGAAAGTCTTATCTGAAAATTTAATATGAAAATTTTATACGAAATATGAGATGAGAATTTTATAATAAAAAATTGACACGTGACAACCGAAAATCTTATCCAAATTAATCGTTTAAGTATAAAAAATAAAAATAAGTTAAAGTGAATAGTATTTGCCCTCTGCCATGATAATGGGTGGAAACAAACTTTTCCCTTTGCAATGGCTGTCACTATTCACGTGAATAATAACAGTCAATTACCTCTCCTTACTCTTTACCATGACAAATTAGTGGAAGTGCTGTTAAATGAAGTAGAAAAGGAAAGTGTTAGTCATAGCACTAGCGCAATTACGATATAAAGTTTTAGAGTTTTACGCCGAAACGGATTCATTGCTTAAAGGTCACGACTCACGACGATTGGTATATGGGACTATCGTAAAACTTTTAGAAGGAGATCAGCTGTGCATAACATCATATATCTGAAAGGGAAAGTGGGCTACTGACCAGGTCTCTTTCTTAGAATTCTAGCGTGTAAATGGTTGCTTTAGAAATAGGCCTCATAATTGGGCAGAAATCAACTGCTTCAAGTTTGGGCAATTTAATACACGTCTGTTACCATCGTAATTTCTTATCTTTTAGATAATAAAAAAGATTATACGTATATGTTCGAAAAAATATTCCCAATATTAAAAGTAAATTAATTTTGTTTTTATTTTTTCATCTAGGTCAAAGCTGAAAAGTGAAACAAAAGTAAACACCCAAGAGGGACAAAAGCTACACAAAATGCACATTTGTTTTCTACCGAAATCAAATTTCCTTTTTTTTTTTTTTTTTTTTTATTTTTTTATTTTTTTACGGGTACTATTTTTAAAGAAACTTGATACCAGAAGAGCTCGGTCAAATACACTTTAGAGGCTAACATAAAAAAAAGGAACAAGACAAAGCAAAAGAAAAAGTAGCAAAGGGAAGACAATTTTTTTTTCAAAATTGAAAATCATTCAGGCATTTTAATTAGATGACGAAGTTTGATTTGGTAATTTAGTCATCTCGAGCAGAATGAAAGGGTACTATATATTTAAAATCTCAATTAGGTTGAGCACATATCCCTGAGGCTATTAAAACAAGCATTTATATATGTGGATTCACATGTGGATTCCACATTTTTCCCCTCAATTGGTTCTCCACTATTTGTGTCTCACCCACAAGAGAAAGGTGAACCAATTATTCCAACCAAGGAAAGTTGTTTTAGTTGAGAGAATTCTTCATTAATATCAGATATTCTTTCTGTGTGCATGTCTTTATAAGTTGCATTCCTTACCTATTCTTAAATGAACACAACCCACCACAACTTCCATCTACTTATTAAAACTTCCAACCCCTGCATCTTGCTGCTCACTCTGAATTCAAAGCTTCAAGAAACTCCAAGCCTTCCATTAGCTACAAGGTTATTGTTTTTTACCAGCCTCTTCAGTTCTTCATTTTGAGTTTTGAATTTGATCTTCTATCATTGAAAATATACAACTTGGTTTTTGTTTTCTTCTTCAACCTTCTTAACTCATCATCTTTCTTTCACAACTCTCTCTCTCTCTCTCTCTCTCTCAGACAAATAATTTCTGAACCTTTAATTTGCAGAACTTTAATTTTCACCATATAGTTTGAACACAGCACAAATTTTGTTCTATGCTCTGCCAATGGCCCTGCTGGAAGAAGAATAAACCCAAGAGAAAAATTAATTATTTCTCTTTCTTATGTCCTCTGTAGTTGCAGAAGTTGGTAGAAAATCATTATGGCTGCCCAGGACAAGGACAAGGCAGCAGCCAAAAAGTTTCAGAAAAGCTACTTTGATGTGCTGGGGTTGTGCTGTTCCTCAGAAGTTCCACTGGTTGAGAATATCCTGAAGCCTTTTGAGGGTGTGAAAGAGGTGTCAGTGATTGTGCCTTCTAGAACTGTTATCGTTGTCCATGATAGCCTCCTCATTTCCCAGCTTCAAATTGGTAAGTATCCAAATAATTAATTTTCTCTCAAATTATATACTAGTTAATGTTATTTTTGTTCCATTAATTGTTACATGTGCTACTTGTTTTCAAGGCTCTTGCCTGACCAATCACTATGGAGCCCTGCAATAACCCATTGGGGGGCACGGATGGGACTAGGACCTTTCCTGTCTTCTTAATCATGATTGTTACAAATTTTTAACATTTCTCCATCTTCATTAATATAGATTTTGCTAACAGCAGTCATGTACGCGCGCAAGTGAGCTATTCTCAATCATTGATGCATTAGCGGATCCACATACGTCAATGATTGAGACCCGGGAGCCACTCAAGCGTGAGCAAGCGACCTAAACATTCCCTCTCTTTAATATATTCGTGCCATATTGTGGTAGATTTCTGGTATTGCTTGCACAACAAAAATCATACAGTTTGAACCAAAAAAAAAAAATTTTTTTAAAAAGAAAGAAAGAAAGAAAAAAAGATGGACGAAGATATAGTCGGTGGCCATGTTACTCTTGGTGTGGTAGTAGTGATTGGTGAATCGGCAAGAAAAAAGACAGGAGGATGACGCTTTAAATGCTTTATTGCTTTACCCAACTTTCATATACTATTTGCTTTTCAAATTATTTAAAATAAAGTTGGCATTTTTTTAGAAACACTTAGCAATTTTCTTGATGATTGGTTCGTAGCAAAAGCATCTTTTTCGTTGTGAACCCCCCTATCAACTTTTGTTCTACGTAACTCTTCTCAATCTTTCTTCTTTTTTAACTTCTTTGTACGTTAAAAATTAGCTTTTAATTGGTGATTATTCTTCGTACGTTTTTACCTACTTATGCTCCATGTATAATATTAATTGTTAAATATCTCACACCCTTGGCGTGAGTCTTGATTTTATAAGTCATGGAAAGTCATTTGTATTCGCGCATTAGTCATACTGTGTCGACTCGTAAAAGAGTTGTGTGAGATCACTTCGTAACGTGCATGACCCTCACCTAAATTCATAGGAGAATTCAGTCGCCACGTTGATCTTAATTACTTGCCAGAGATAGAGCTTAGAAAAGCTAAAACTGCTTTCAAATAACCAAGACTACTTATTGCTTTATTTCGCACAAAAGTTTGGACAATGACTTTTGTTTACAAAATTATTACTTGGAAACACTTTCCAACAGGGCGTATAATCACATTTCTGGTAGTTGAAGAATTTAATACGACAACGAAACCTACATTTAATTATATAATATCATATTTTGTGGACCAAAATGCCCTTGTTAAAAGACAATAAAAACCATTTTCTTTCTTTTCTTTAAAATTTTATTTCGCATGTATTGTTCTGATTATCCTGATGATAAACAGATGTTTATATTGTGAGACTGTGAAACCGAATCATTAATTAGAATTTATTTTCAAATTCACATGTGTTCAATATTCTCATAATTAATTTATGGGTTCTTGATGACGGCAGTTAAGGCATTAAACCAAGCAAGGCTAGAAGCAAATGTGAGATTGTATGGGGCAGAGGACAATTACAAGAAAAAGTGGCCAAGTCCATATGCAATTGCTAGCGGCGTGCTACTCTTGCTATCATTTTTGAAGTATGCATATCGGCCATTGGGGTGGTTGGCTCTTGGAGCGGTGGTCGTTGGCATTTTCCCCATTGCCATGAAAGGCGTGGCGGCCGTTCGGCATCTTAGGCTAGACATCAACATTCTTGTTATCGTTGCTGGTACGTCAAATTTTTAACATTAATATTTGCTTTTCTTTTTCCATTTCATTTTACATAATAATAATTATGTTTTACTTGGTCAGTAATTTTAGCTTTATTAATGATATATTTATTTAGTATATATGAGTTAGGTCAATTGATCGGGACAACGAACCCGCTTCTTTTTTGCATCAAATTCAAATCTCCTACCTTGTAAATTAAAGAAATTTAGACTTTGTATTAATAAAATAAAAAGATATGTTCACGCCGCATGCCAATTAATTTTTTAATTTTTTATTTGTTTTAAATGGATATTTTTCGTATTTTGAATGTTTCAATATTCTCAATTTGTATCTCAATTTTTATAGATTCTTTTAATTATCTATAAATAAAATTTTCAAAATTCATGATTTTTTGTTCCTAGTTTAGGACAAGGCAGATAAACATTTTAATCATGATCATGATCATGATCAAAAGCTTGGTATAACATGGGACAAATCAAACTTGGTTTCCCTATAAATTATTGGTAAAATCGGTTGCCCACACCCCACACCGCCACACCGAACTAACCAAAACCCCATCTTTTTTTTTGGCCTTTTTTTCTTTTTTGTCTTGGGTTACATCCAAAACTCCATCTTGTTTTATTTTGGCTTTTTGTTGAAAAAAATTTGCAACACATCACAATTCCCTTAGCAAAGATATCTTTAATTTGTGAATAGCAATCCAAACGTCACGTTTACGCAGTACATGAGTTTGATGATACATGCAACAAATACCTAAATTTATGTAGTCTTTGGCTTTTTGCACTTCGAATGGATAAGCATAGAATGTATGGGTTAAAGAGTTTTGAATGGATTTTGTCAAAAGTATCAGTTTTCGTGTCTGTTTTTCCTATCAGCAGATGACATATTTCTGCTTCCCCATTTCTTGTTTTGAAGTCTACTAATCTAGCTCATGTTTTGGCTTTCCATTTTTGTTGATGCCTAAGCTCTTGGCTCTCCATTTCGTGCCCCATATGTTTTGACTAGCTTAGCTACCTACCTAATTCAGTCCTCTATTGCATTGCCCACTCCTGCTTTCATCACCTCACCGGATTCCATTTCGTTGCATCTGTTTTTTTATTCTCTCTCTCATCATGCGACTTGTAGTATATTGAAAAAAAAAATTAACGAAGATAGACAAAATAACCAACATGGAGAATCATTTAATTTGGCTCAAAAAAGCAAAGCAGTTAGATAAAAAAAAATATATTAGTGGGCTAATCAGTTCTTAGTTTCCAAGATGGTAAATTTAAGTGGAGTTTACTTTCGAAGGTGGTAGTTTTAGAAAATTGGAAGAACAGTTTTATGGATCCTTTTTTTTTTTTTTTTTTGCGAGTAAGAACAGTTTTAAGGAATTTTTTTTTTCGAAGATTAATTTAATTGTTGTTGTGTAATATCAAATATAAAAGAACCTATAATTTTAATTTTTTTACTTTGACTAATAAATTGCATGCTCTTGCTGGAACCGAAATTGAATAATCTATTCAGTTCATTGGTTGATCATTAGGCTATTTGAAAGGTTGATCTGATAGTAACTTAGCCTCAGGATGAAATCATAGGGTACATAACTCTTGGCCAAACCTTAATGCTATATCTAGAATTTGCAGGAAAAATATTAGATGCTTGAAGTAATGTACAATACTTTATTTGTGTTTGTTTGTATATCTATATAGAAAATAGCTCTGTTTTTTTGGTTTTTTTGGTTCATAGGTGTTAGTCTGTTAGAAACTGGTATTGGTAACTGATACATGATGTAACGTTCTTTTGACAGTGATTGGGACAATTGCTTTGAATGACTATATGGAAGCTGGAACTATTGTCTTTCTGTTCACCATTGCAGAGTGGCTTGAGTCAAGGGCAGGTCACAGGGTTAGCATTAAACTCATCCTTCTCTTGTAATCTTGCATAGTGCTTTATGACTTTCCAACATTTGCCCCCATTGCTTCTTGACTAGTGAATAAATCAATCTTTTTATGAAACATTTAAGAAGGAACCTCATTTCATGCCCTTATCACCATGTTTGAAAGACCAATAATTCCAAGATTGTAAATTCTGATCGTCCTATGTACTCAGGCGAAAGCCGTGATGTCGTCGTTGATGAGCATGGCTCCTCAGAAAGCAGTCTTAGCAGAAACTGGTGAGGTTGTGGATGTCGACGAGGTCAAGTTGAACACAACTGTTGCTGTTAAGGCTGGTGAAGTTATCCCAATTGATGGGATAGTTGTTGAAGGCAAAGGTGAAGTGGATGAGAAGACACTAACTGGAGAATCCTATCCAGTTGCCAAAGAAAAGGACTCAACTGTTTGGGCTGGCACCATCAATCTCAATGGTAACATAAATCTCCCTCCCTCTATTAGAAGATGAACAATAAAGAGTTATGTTTATTTTCTTTTTCCTTTTTCCTGATAAATCTGGTTTTTCTTTTAAAGGTTACCTTAGTGTGAAAACTACAGCCTTAGCTGAAGACTGCGCCGTTGCTAAAATGGCAAAACTTGTGGAAGAGGCTCAAAACAGCAAAACCAGAACTCAGAGATTCATTGACAAATGTGCAAAGTTTTATACCCCATGTAAGTCTACTTTCTATACATTTGATCCCCTGGTCTTAGAAATTATGTTATGGAAACTTCCATATATTTCTTTTCTCTTTTCTACTATTAACCAATTTCGCCTGTTCTTTTAATACTTAAGAGCATGCAAACAGTTCCACTTATACATTTCCTGGTGTCGATCTGCAGCCGTCCTAGTCATATCTGTTTCTATTGCCGTGATTCCAGCGGCATTGCATGTCCATAATTGGAGCAAATGGTTTCACTTAGCTTTGGTTGTGTTAGTGAGCGCATGTCCATGTGCTCTCATTCTCTCTACACCTGTTGTGACTTTCTGTACCCTTACAAAAGCGGCAACGTCTGGTCTTCTAATCAAAGGGGGTGACTACATTGAGATTCTGGCTAAAGTCAACATCATGGCTTTTGACAAAACTGGTACAATAACAAGTGGTGAATTTGTGGTGATTGATTTTCAGTCTCTTCGTGATGACATTAGCTTGAACACATTGCTTTACTGGTACAGACAACAACTCTTATTCGTCAACATACTGGAAAAAACACAAACAAAACTCTGTTTTACATTGCTTCACGGTTCATATTGGTTAGTCTGTTAATATTTCTCAAAATTTGTTTGAAGGGTTGCAAGCATTGAGAGGAAGTCAAGTCATCCAATGGCAGATGCACTGGTTGACTATGGAAGATCGCATTCGGTTGAGCCAAAACCGGAAAATGTAGAGGAGTTTCAAAATTTTCCTGGGGAAGGCATTCATGGGAAAATTGATGGACAATATATCTATATTGGAAACAGAAAAATAGCTTTGAGAGCTAATTGTGAAACAGGTGAATGCCATTAAATTCTTTTTTGCAGAACTACAAACAGAAACCTCCAATTAGTGCAAGTAGTGCGTATATCTTTTAAGCTGTGTATTTTGCTTCATGATTTTTCTTTCTGGATCTCTCATCATTAGTTCTTTTGAAATTTCAGTTCCAACCGTTGAAGGTCGTAAGGGTGGGAAGACCATTGGATACATATACTCTGGAGGAACCCCTGCCGGAATCTTTACAATATCTGATACTTGTCGATCTGGGGCTGCAGAGGCTTGCAGGGAGTTGAAGAAGTTGGGCATTAAAACAGCTATGCTCACAGGAGATAGTCATGCTGCAGCATTGCATACAAATGAGGAGGTGCATTATTTCTAATTTTCTACCCTCATATACATATACCCACACACGAGCGAGCGCACACACACCTAGTCTTCGTTATAGCCACTTGGATTCGCATGTTTTAGGGTGATGGATCTATCTAATGCCTGAACCAAACTGGAATGCTTTTATGTATTTATTTATCCTTTATCAGTGTTTTGCTTACCCTGTTGGTTGATGTCTTTCTAGCAATTCAATAAGTCATTTGGTTTTGCCTCATCTGGTATAACATGTTGTTCAGAGATGATCATAGAATTTGCAGTAATGTCTTGTTAACCGAATCAATTCAAGGAACAAATGGAAAGCTCAGTTGCTATGAATTATTTCTGGCAATGTACCTCCATTTGCAGCCAAAACTGATTTGTTAAAAATTGCTATGCTGTGATTGAACTCAGTTAATGGATCACTTTATTATTTCTTTTCAAATTAAGAAAAAATTAGCTAATAAGAGTAGAAAATTTATCTGATGTGCAGCTTAAGCAAGCTCTTGAGGTAGTCCATGCAGAACTTCTACCTGAAGACAAGGCAAGAATCATTACAGAATTTAAGACAGAAGGAAGTACAGCGATGGTCGGAGATGGTATCAACGATGCCCCAGCTTTAGCTACAGCTGATATCGGTATCTCAATGGGCATTTCTGGATCAGCCCTTGCTCAAGAAACTGGGAACATAATTCTACTGTCAAATGACATCAGAAAACTAGCAAAAGCAGTCAAGCTTGCCAGAAGAGCTAATAGAAAAGTGATTCAGAATGTGGTTTTGTCAATCACTACTAAGGTTGCAATCCTTGCACTGGGATTTGCAGGTCATCCACTTGTTTGGGCTGCAGTGCTTGCTGATGTTGGGACATGCATGCTTGTGATCCTCAACAGCATGCTACTTTTAAAAGGAACCCAAAAGCATGGAGGCAAATGTGGAAAAAATTCTTCTGCGCCACATGCTCATAAACATGGAAGCCATGGACATAGCCACTCTCACAAAAATCAGCATTGTTGCTCTGAAAGCAAAGCTGTAAAAGCCTGCAAGCCTCAAAAGTGTTCTTCCCAGAAGTGTGGATCAGAATGCCAACCTAGTCCTTTGTATTCGAGCTTGCCTGGTAATCATAAGCACAGTGATGACTTACACAAGGCAAGGCATTGTGATGGAGCAAGCTGCATGAAACTCAATCGTGATCTGGAGTCACAGAACAAACACAACCATGGTTGTTCAAGGCCTCACAATTTGAGCTCATGTGCAGAAGATGGTTGCACAGACTTGGTTGGAAGTCATGGAAATTGTGCAGAAGGTGATAAAATCCATGAGGAAAAACACTGCAACCATTCTACTCTCTTGGAGGAAAACCAAAAACCTATAAGCAATAGTCATTGCCACTCAACCCACTGTGGCAAAGAGCATAGCAGAAATGAAGGTGATGGGCTCCATGAGGTGAATCACCGCAATCGTTCTGATTTTCCTTTGGTGGTAAGCCAGAAATCTGCAAGCACTGCTCATTGCCACTCAAGCCACTGTGGCAAAGAGCATGGCACAAAGCAAGGTCATGGACTCCATGAGGCAAAACACTGCAATCATTCTGCTTTTCCCTTGGAGGAGAGCAAAAACTTGGCAAGTTTTGGTCATTGCCATCCAACCCATTGTGGCAAAGATCATATTGGCAATGAAGCATCAGGAAAATCGGCTGGAAGAAGCTGTGATCATCAGCACCACCACCATAATCTAGATGAAAAAACACCTCCTCACACAGCCATTGATATCGTACCAGGCAATGACCACACAGAATCATCCCCTACGCACTCTTGCATCAGTTCAGGGACAAGAGAAGAGGAAGCGTGTTGCTCGAAATCAGTGGCAATTCATGCTTGTGTATTAGAGAAGAGAGAAGTAGGAGGGTGCTGCAAAAGCTACATGAAGGAATGCTGTGGTGGTCATGGGCATATTGGGCCTAGCCTTAAAGGTTGTTTATCAGAAATAACTACTGAACAGATGTAACTGGCTGAAAATAAGATTAGTAATGATATGCTTTCTATTGATGAAATTAAGCATTTAGGAAATTTTGGGTTAAATGGCAAATGGCATGAGAAGAAAGCATAAGCATTCAATGAGTTGAAAATGTTTATATTATAAAGTTAGTGTTGTAAATATATGCTTTAAGCATATGCATATTTTTGTCAAGATAGTGCACTGTCCCACAAATAATTGCTAGCAACAAACACTTTCGATACTGAAAGAGTTTCCAAGATCGAATTTCCTCTCCCCTATTGGAAAAATAAATAAAAATGTTATGAGTGTTGGCGTGACTTGTGGATATTGACTTACTTTCCTTACACACCAAGAATTCCTATTATAATTGTAATTGATTTACTTTAATTCCTGATTTCCTACTGTAAATGGATTTAGGAATTTATTATTTACTTGCTCATTTAGGTTTTGTTGTATTATAAATATGACCTCCTACAAGGAGAAGAATACACAGAAAATTCCCACAAACAAATATTCCCTCAATGGGATGATGCTGTCGTCACTGCTGTCCACCTTATCAACCGCATGCCATCTGGGGTCTTGAACTTCAAAACTCCATTACAAGTGCTCGCACAACACGGGCCTCTGCCCTCTGTTTTGGTGCTTACCCCTCGCATTTTTGGCTGTGTGGCCTTCATTCATGTCCACAAAAATCAACGAAGCAAACTTGATCCATGTGCGCTCCGTTGTGTTTTTTTGGGTTATGCCACTCATCAGAAACGCTACCGATGTTATCACCCTCCTACCCGGCGCACCTATGTCACTTTGGATGTCACCTTTTTAGAATCAGATATGTTCTTCTATGACCCAGCATCCAATTCTACTCTTCAGGGGGAGATACCGAGTGAAGAGCTCAATTGGAGCAGCTTGGAACATGAGGATATTCATCTATGCACGAAGATTGTTCTCGGCCAAGAAACAATAACAATCGATCGTCCCGAGTCTGGCACGTGCGAATGCTCTCTGCCAAACAACGATCGATCGCCTAACCCTTGCGAAGATGTTTTTGATTCGAGTCATACTCTTACAGACAACTCAGAGCAACAAGATGAAGACCCCCCTCTCATTCAACAGTACCAACGGACCAATCTCCTGAGAATATCTTTGAGGTAAATACTCCTACTAGACTTGTGCATTTAGAGGATAAAACTATTGGATATCAATTACCTTTCAGGCAAAATCGTGGGAAGCCACCAAACCGTTATTCACCTGATATTGGCAAGACATCCAAGTATCCAATTGCAAATCATGTATCCACTGAGAAGCTGTCTGAACCACTCAAGGCTTTTGTGCATCAGTTGTCTGCTATCCATATTCCAACCAAGGTCTCTGAAGCATTGAAAGATCCTAAGTGGGTCCAAGCTATAAAAGAGGAGATGAAAGCTCTTGAGAAAAATCAGACTTGGACATTGGAGACTATACCACGAGGAAAAAAGACTATCGGATGTAGATGGGTGTTTACTATAAAACATAATGCAGATGGATCTATCGAGCGATACAAGGCAAGACTTGTGGCAAAAGGGTACACACAGACCTATGGTATAGACTATGAAGAAACTTTTGCACCAGTTGCAAAGTTAAACACCGTCAGAGTCTTATTGTCCCTTGCAGCTAATTTGGATTGGCCACTACACCAGTTTGATGTAAAGAATGCTTTTCTACATGGCGAACTCACGGAGGAGGTGTACATGGACATTCCTCCTGGATATAATACTACTCAGACTGGAATAGTTTGCAGGTTAAGAAAAGCATTGTATGGATTGAAACAGTCACCACGTGCATGGTTTGGACGGTTCACCATGGCAATGAAGAACAATGGTTTCAAACAGTGCAACTCAGATCATACTCTGTTCTTGAAACATCGGAAAGGGAAGGTAACAGCATTAATAATCTATGTTGATGATATGATTATTACTGGGAATGATAAACAGGAAATATCACAGCTACAAGACTATTTGGCTACTGAGTTTGAGATGAAGGATCTAGGTGGACTCAAATATTTCTTGGGAATTGAGGTGGCTCGATCGCAGCAAGGCATATTTCTATCTCAAAGGAAATATGTCTTGGACTTGTTGACGGACATAGGAATGCTAGATTGCAAACCTGCGGACACTCCTATTGTTCAGAATCATCATCTTGGAGAATATCCGGATCAAGTTCCAACTAACAAAGAAAGATACCAACGGTTAGTGGGAAGATTGATCTATTTGTCACATACTCGACCAGACATTGCTTATGCGGTGAGCGTTGTCAGTCAATTTATGCACTCTCCAAGTGAAGACCACATGAATGCAGTTCTTCGGATACTTAGATATTTGAAGTCTGCACCTGGAAAAGGACTTATGTTCTCAAAGCATGGTCATCTAAATATTGATGGTTATTTAGATGCAGATTGGGCAGGTAATGTAACAGATAGAAAATCCACATCGGGTTACTTCACATTCGTGGGAGGTAATTTGGTGACATGGAGGAGCAAGAAACAGAATGTAGTAGCTTTATCCAGTGCAGAAGCCGAGTTCAGAGGCATGACTAAAGGGATTTGTGAACTTCTTTGGTTAAGAAAGTTGCTTACTGAACTTGGGTATAAACCTACATCCACAATGAATCTCTTTTGTGACAACAAGGCTGCTATAGCCATTGCACAAAATCCGGTTCAACATGATCGTACTAAACATGTTGAGGTGGATCGACACTTCATCAAACAGAAGCTTGAGGCTAAAGTGTTTCAGTTTCCTTTTGTGAAATCCGAGGATCAATTGGCGGATATTTTGACAAAGGCAATTTCCAGTAAAGCATTCCACAATTCACTGGATCAGTTGGGCATTGGCGACATCTATGCACCAACGTGAGGGGGAGTGTTGGCGTGACTTGTGGATATTGACTTACTTTCCTTACACACCAAGAATTCCTATTATAATTGTAATTGATTTACTTTAATTTCTGATTTCCTACTGTAAATGGATTTAGGAATTTATTATTTACTTGCTCATTTAGGTTTTGTTGTATTATAAATATGACCTCCTACAAAGAGAAGAATACACAGAAAATTCCCACAAACAAATATTCTCTCATAGTTTTCATATTTTAGCAATGAGAATTGGGTCATTACTTCCAAAAAATCTCCAATTGCACTAAATTATGGAAGCCAACCAATGAGGCGCATATAGAATTGAGATTTGACTAAAATTGGTCACAAATGTGGATCCCAGAGGTACTCTTCATAAATTTATTAACCACATGAGTTACTTCACGTATATAAGAAAACCAAATATTGTAAAATTAATGCAAAAACATATTTGTTCATCATTTTAATCTAAAGTGTATGCTAACTATCTTTCTCAACACTTGATACGTGTCCATAAGCATAACCATAATTACATAAATCAAAGTAAAAAATTAATCATGATTATGTCTATAGACACGGATCAAGTATTAAGAAGGGTAGGGAGCATACATCTTGAATTAAAATGGTGAGAAAAATATTTTGTGGACTCAAATGAAGATAGTTCTTGTAAAACTTTACTAATTTAGGATTCTGGTTTTTTTTTTTTTTAATAAAAAATTTGCAAACATAATTTAAAGTTCCTTCAACTTGGTTGGAAAGGGTTTTAGTTGTTTTACCACAGCCCATGAAGTTGGGTTGAACGGTTTCAGTTTCAGCTTTGCCCGCGCAAGTCATGGTTGAGGTATATTGGAGCCTAGCCCAGCTCAGTTGTTCCAAGTTCCACGTATTCAGACCAAAAATAAAAACCCATTTTAAAGCCCAGTCAAGTTCTTCTTAACTCTTGTTCTTGTTCCATTCTTCTTCTTCTACTAACTTATTGTTTGTTTCTAATTCATGGATTTTCAAATTTTAGGTTTTAATTAGGGAATAAATTTAATTTCGGATTTTAAAATTAGGATTTAGGGTTTCTTTCTTTTATTTTTTGTAAGGTTTTAACCCACTCCATTTTTTATCTTTTTTTTTTATATATAAAAACAATAGTCTAAATTACTCTAAATTAATCTAAACTGCCATGTCCAACTAAATTACTCACATTTGCAACCCCGATTTTTATCATGTTGAAATGAATTTAATTTGGAATTAATTTAGAAAGAAATTCTATATTATCATAATTAATGTCTCATCACCAAGTGTGTAGACAGAGAAAAAACTGTTTTGACTGTACTCTTGCCTATATATAGGTAATAACACTAACAAAAATACAGGTAACAAGATTGTTTACTTAAAATGATGTCAAACTTCTTTTTGATAGGTTTAATGTCAGCTTATACATACAAAATTACAAACTAACTCTTGATTTAATGATACTTCTTTTTCCAATATTAAAAGACGTCCGAAAAGAGCTTGTATAGTTGGAAGCTCCAAATATTAAATATGATGTTTTTCACCTTTTTAAGCCTCTGCAGCTGCGAGCGATGTTATATGGAAGAATAAGAAAGCATGTGGTCACTATTACAAGGTCCGCTGTATTGAGGGCCACAAATTATATGGAATATCAGAACCTTGTAAAGATAAAAATTATAATGCTAAGGTTATAATTGTGCCAAACAAAAGGTTGTGGAACGATCAATCTGTCTGAAGATGCTTTCAAGTTACTTGCCAATCCTAAGGCTGGGAGGATCCAGATTGAGTATCATATCAAACCATAAAGGAGAGAATTTTTTAAAGTACTAGTGACATACAAATTTCAGATTGAAAGTGAAATAAACAATAGAAGTTTATGATAATGAGCAACTGACCATATCTTATCCAAATTCCACTTTAACTTTTATAGTACGCATGTTTACTTATTAGGAATGAGTTTTAGAATTATTCCAATTCATGTCTTCTTCTGCGTTTATTAACACATATGGATTAGAAACTTATGTGGATTCCATGTTAAAATCCGTAATCCAATACCCTAAAAACTAGAAATTAGATCAACTAAGGAGAGTAGTTGGTCGAATTCCTCTTCATTTCAACCAAAGAAAAAACAAATTATTTGATCCAATTAGAGGGTGAAAAGAAATCTATGTGATAAATGTTAAAATACCTTTAAAATATGCAATTTTAAAGGTACTTTTGATTCTTCCAGATGTATACATATTCCAATGACTAATTTCGCACATTTTAATTCTAACTTATAAGGTTCTTTTTGTGTTGTTTAAGGAATTGACTACGAAAAGAGGATCCGAGTCCATTCACTGAAGAAGGTAGGAGATGAGTGGGAAGAAGGAGAAAAATAGGGTGATGTAGTATCTTCTACTCGCATTACGGCTAGGATAATCAACATCCATCCTGAAACTAACATTACAAGGACTCTCAAATAGTTTTTCTCCATTGATTTGTACATAACTTTTGTTGTTGAAATGTTTGTCTGTTTTAATATTAATATATACAATAAGAATTGTAAGTAAGTACCCCTTCACGTACTTTAATCGTCAAATCAAAATATTTTATCTCATTTTTCTCTTTAATTTAGCTTTTAGAATATTGTTTTTAAAAAATTTGATGACTTAAACAAAAATTGATATATTGACTTTGGTCAAAGTTATATTGAAATAACTGATTAGGTTTCATCTATTGTGAGGTAAACTTTTCGATGATGCCCCTTATTAAGTATTTTAAATTAGTTCGCTAACTAGTGTAGGAGTTCAAAGTAATTGCTCTTCAAGGCAAGGTCCTGAGTTCGAGTTCTGACATCTGTGTAGTGTGGGTAAGTTTAGTATATTATCGTCCCTCAATAAGAAAGGTTCTCAAAAAATGAGTCCGTAAATGTCTTTTGGATTTTTTATTTATTTTTTACTACTGCATCTATGTTGGTAAGTGTATCAACAAAGATTACTCTTTACTTTGAATTTGTATTCTAAATGGAAAATTATTTTCCTTTACTTTCATGACTGCTGCTATAGTATACTGGTATATATTTTATTGATACCGAATCTAGTTACGATAACTTTGATTCTATCATATACTCCCTTTTTGAGCCAAGGAGAATAGAAAGAAAAATAGAGAGACACCTATGGAACAAGTAATGGATCAAAGCAAAGGATAGCTATTTAGTTATGTTAGGTTTCAGATTCTTAGAATTGGCTTTCCTTGCCAAATGTACACTTTTATATGTAATTTCTCTTAGCTCATCTTTAGAAAATTAGGACTTGGTATTTGTTACAAAGTTGAAGTACATTGAAGACCTTATGAGGCTACAAAACTAAAATAATATGCATTCATTTATAATGGGCACCATTAAGAAAATCATCATTTGCATCAAAATATTTTTTCTAGTTGACCAGGCGTATAGGCCAAATGTTTCCAGCATGTGATTTTTCTATATTTCTCCTATTATAACTCAAACCATTTGTTGCCAAGTGCCCTTTTAGCTTGCCAAATTTTACCAAAAATGTTGGAGCTGGTATAGACACACTAACCCTCACATTTTACAATTTTCATATGGGCTTTGAGAGAGAGAGAGAGAGAGAGAGAGAGAGAGAGAGAGAGAGAGAGAGCTCTAGTGAGAGACTGCGCATAAATTAGGTTTCGCTTTTTGGGAAAAAAGATCATGGATTCTTGAATTCTTTTTGGGTCTTTCATTGAAAATCATTTTTCAAATCATTCTTTAGTGATATGGAGTTTTAATCTTTCATCACTTTCATTTGCATCATTTTGAAAAACTTGGTCCTCTTTTTGTAGAAATCTTGAAGAGATTGATTCTTATTTTCGAATCTAAATCAATACATTGTTGAGAGCATCTTTTTGTAGCTTTGCCGTTTCTTGTGAGAGTGTTCATGACATAGAAATGGTTTTTCAAGATTTCATTTTGAAAGCTGCTTATGTTTTTAAATTCTACTTCACTTTTTAGAGTAAAACTGGTACTCTGCATTTTCTACTTGGTGAGATCATGGTTTTCAAAACCAGATTTTCAAACTGTTTTTGAAACCTGCTTTGTTCTTCAACATCTGCATCTAGCATTTGATACATCTAGATCTAGGTCTTTCGACTATAAAAAAAAACATATAGATCTAGGTCAGATTCTTGATTAGCTTCTTCAAAAATATGGTTTCTTGAAGGGATCAACCCTTTTTCATTTTTCATTTGGTGCCATGGAGTGAAGAAGTTGGAGCTGAAGATGCCATTTTCATGAAGAACGAGTTCCTAGCTGGTTGAGCTAGATAAGAAGGTTGCACAAAGAGGTAGAGTTGTTTCCTAAATAGATCTAGGAATTCTTGAGCTTGTGTATGTATTCTTCGTAAGAATCTTCTTTGCTTAGTGATATGTCTGGTCGGATTGATGACTTCCAGTTTTTCCCAAGCGGTAGGTTTACGAGTGACCAAGATGTGGTGTTAATTTTGAACGTGAATATGTGTGGTTGTTTGTTCTTTGAATGTATGCAAGTGTGTGACAAATTGCTTAAAAGGTTTGTAGAAAGTTGTACTAGATGACTAGTCATGGACTAGTCATACACTAAGTTTTGTTCTAGTTAGATATGTGTCTATGAATTGCTTATATCATGTCTTGGTATTGATACATGATGTTTTAGTTCTTTGTAATCTAGACTAATCAGGTGACTTCAAATATCTATCTAACATGTCATTCTATCTCACCTTTTTTTTTTTTTGGGTCGCAATCTCACCTTGATCTTGTTGCTTGTATCCGCACACTTGATTCATTCTAATTGTTGCTAGCACTATAGAGTCCTGGCTTGACAAATCCTTATGAGTACCTAGGTTTTCACTTAGCTCTCTCCTAAGCTTACATGTTGTATTGATTGTTTGATTGTGGATTTGGATGTTGATTGTGTGTTCATCGATCTATGACTAGTTGTTCACTAGTCATACTCTTACTTCCATAGATCTATTTAGTTGGTTTTGAATGCACCCCTTTCACCCATCTATTGGGTTCATTTTTACACGTGATTTATCATGTTATTCACCCAATTTTTTGAGTTAGTTCTTGACATTTATAGCATTTTACCTAGCTCTGGAAGTCTGTTTGGTCAACTTTTACCTCTACTTGGTGTCATCTCCCTTCTAATTGTTACCACAACTCTTGGTAACAATTATTGACATTGTAGAGATTTGATTTTAGATTGGTAATAAATTAGAATCTCTCTCTCTATGTATTAAAACCAAAATGGAATGATGAAAGTGAAGACAAAGTGGAGAAAAGGGCCAAAGAACTTTAGTAAAGATGGAGTTTAATATTGCATTAATGAGTTGGCAAGGAGAGAGGCAGCCAAGCAAGGAAAAGGATTGGATGAGACATCCAACATTCTCTACACTTTGTAATTTTTGAAAAACAAGAGGTAAAGGAGAGCAAGGAGTAGCAGCAACCAAGAGGAGAAGAAGCCATTCCACCATTGAAGGCTTTTGTGCTTTAACTTTCACAAAATATGTAAACTCTTTCTAGCTATATTTTGAATTTGGTTTGTAATAAGCATGAGGAACTACACACTATAACTAGGGCTTAGGTTGAATCCCTAACATGAATACTCTATTGTTTTGATCATTGAGTTTATGGATTTCTATATGTTAAAGTTGATGAATTCCTCTTCATTAAATTAATCTATCATTGATGTATGTTTTCTTTGATTGATCACCCTTGAAAGCATGCTTCTTAAGATTGTTAGGTTAATATGTATCTTCATGTTTTCCTAAGCAACTAATGGATGAAGTAAGAATCATTCATGTGAATTGGTTTCTTGAATGCCTAATGTAAACACCACATTATAGGGTTCTTTTTAGGTTCATATTCTCTTCAAACTTCATGGGTTTCTTTATATGATTAAATTTTAGTACTAAACACACATAGATTGATTGTGTGGGAAACACAAGTATTGTAGCACTAAACACGCACTTTACTTATCTTATAGAGAATCAATGCCACTTGAGCCACTAAATCGGGTCTTGATTGCCAACATCTTCATCAATGTATCTAGAATTCATAACTTGAGTATCCATAAACATGAGTAAGATTGTTTAGGGTGGATTCTGAAAACCCTAGTGTTTGTCACCATATTAAGTTACACTTTGATAATCACATTTGCTGATCTTGTTAAAATTAGAGTTTGATTACATTTAAGCATTATACTTAGGTCACTTGAATCAAAACCCCCCTGTTTTGTGTGTGTGTGTGTGTGTTGTTTGAAATCTTGAGTGTTCTTTACACTGAAACGGCTCATGTTTGTATATTTTTTTAAAATTTGGTTCGGGCTAGGTTCGTCATTTTTCCTTACTGAATCCAACCATATAAAGAACGTAAAATTGGGATTAATGGTTTGAAAGTTATTGGTAAAAAAACAAAACAGAGGTCGAAGCTGGAAAACAAAGGAAATTTGTTTCTCTTCTCTACCAAAAAGCGATTGATTGCTTCCCACAAGCGATCGATCGTTTAGTTTGTTATTTGGAGAATTTCCTTTGCGATTGATTGCTTCCCACAAGAGATCGATCGTTTAGTTTGTTATTTGGAGAATTTCCTTTCTGTCCAAAAGTAATTGATCGTTTTCCAATAGCGATTGATTGCTGCTACAGTACCCGGGTGATAAATAAGCGACAAAATGGTGATAAAGCAGTGATAAAATGGTGATATAGGGGTGATAAAGTAATGATAAAATGGTGATAAAGAAGTGATACAGAGTGATAAGAAGTGATAACATGGTGATAAGAAGTGATAAAGGGATGATACAAAATACTGATTGTGTTTACCTATGGTTTCTTGTTTTGTTTCATTTATTTTACTTTTCTTTACTCATTTCTAGTATCCGATTTGTATTTTACCTTTGTTTTGTGTTAAATAAGTGTTCTTTACGTACTCAAACTAGACCTTTGTATAAGCCTCCAATTCCTCAAGGGAACAATCCCGTATTTACAAATCTATACTCCCTAAACCCTATACTCCAATAAATTCGTACACTTGCGGGTATTTTTAATTAGATAATTGGCACATTAATGTACACTAATTATTAATACAACACCATCGTGAGACCACCCAAACCAAACCAAACACAACCACACACAATCCTAATGGTCTCTGACCATCAACAAGATCATCAACAAGTATCAATCGTCACAACTCAACCAAACTGTTGATCAGAGCATACTAGGTTTTGCCTACGTACGTAGTTCTCCGAGTTTCCTGAAGAATTTGAACTCGAGAATTTATTTATAACCTTGAAGTGACAATTCCTTTTCAACTCGATAAATTGATAAAGACTCAAGTTATTCTGTAAATATAATCACGAAGAACCATAAATATGAAATATTAACAAATCAACTCAATGTCAACCAAAACAAGCTGAAAACTGTAATTCCATTGGAGGTTGTGGCTTAATGCAACACGGATCTATTATCATGCTGTGTCATGATATCAAATCATTCATGATCTGTGCATAATTATCAGTAGTCCTTGAATTCAAACATGGTAAGCGGTTGTACACCCATCAACCATGTCCTATGTGCACAGAGAGAGAGAGAGAGAGAGAGAGAGAGAGAGCTCACAGTAAGCCTAGTAGTGGATCCAATCCAAGAGTCTCACATCCAAGAGTCTGACATGAGAACATAGAGAACCAAACAGAATCAAGAACGAGAGAGAGAGAGAGAGAGAGAGAGAGAGAGAGAGCTCACAGTAAGCCTAGTAGTGGATCCAATCCAAGAGTCTCACATCCAAGAGTCTGACATGAGAACATAGAGAACCAAACAGAACCAAGAACAACTTGCTGCGTATGTATGCCCAACGATATACAAATTGTTACTTCACCTTCGATTAATTGCAGCAAGTCATTCTTGGCTCAGCTCCACTCTCTACCCTTTCATGCAAGACCCTTTTCATAACTGCATTAATTCTCTTCGAAAGTGGGAATTTTCCCAATGCTTACTTCTTCTGAATTACAAAACTGCATATCGTTAACATATTTATAGGCCTATCTAGCTAGCTCTAGATGGATCCCAGTTGACGGGTGCATGGGATTCTATATATCTTTAAAATATTCCAAATCAACTAAACTTCACAAAAAGGGAAATTAATTGACTTATATTTGACTTCCTTGCATATGTGGGTATCCTGCCGATCGACACAACTACTTGCAAATTAGATCTGTTGACATCCATGAGATCTTAATTCGAGTTGATAAATAAATAGATACCTGCTGGCTCTACGTCAAGTCTAAGGGCCAAATTCTCGTTGATTATTAGTTATTGTGGGTATAGAATCTTGAGAGAGAGAGAGAGAGAGAGAGAGAGAGAGAGAGAGAGAGAGAGAGAGACAGACAGACACAGAGAGAGAGAGAGAGACACAGAGAGAGAGAGAGAGTAGGGCTTGTGGGGAAGGTCGACCTACGTACTAATTTGTTTTAAAATTTCATATGCTTTCAAGTTCAATTGTCAAAATGGTATTGGTAGATAAACAAGAACACTACTCATGATATATCTCTTGAATAAGATGCCATGCTTATTTATGCTTTTAATGTTAAAATGAAGAAAAATGTTTCGTCCTGGTGTGCAAAATCCAATCCAAATCAAGATCCGAATATGGATTGGATGCTGATCACCCTCAAATTTAATTGGATTGGATGTCGGTTTTAGAGTATTGAAAACCCTAAAACTAAACAAATTCAATTGTCCTTTTTGACCACTTGTCATATTTCTATTGGTTAGTTACTTTTTTTTTATATACATTTTTTGTTTCATAGATGTTTTATGTTGAATTCAACACACATCCAATCCAATTAATTGGATTTGCATACTTAATTTGATCAAAATGGATTCTATTAAGGCAAATCCCATTGTAATTGGATTGGATGTGGATTTCTTCATAATTTACAGATTTTTTTTCTTATACCTTCTGTTTGGATGAGGGAAAATAACTCGGAATTTAGCTAAAAGTCGGGAATTTAAGAGGAGAATTTGGCAATTCCCTTATTTGTCAACTTAAGCACAGAATTTATTAAATGAAATGAGGAAAAAATCATGGAAATTATGGCATCAAATTCTCGAGTTTAATTCCCACCAAAATATGCGTCATTTCATAATTTCCATAGTGTCATTTACAAAATTCCATCATTTACAAAATTCGACATACATAAATCCAAACACTGAAATCTTCAATTGTCAGAAATTGAAATGATGGAAATCTAAATTCTGTCATGTTAGAATTCTATGTCATTTTCAATTCATTCATCCAAACGGAGGGTTAGATAACACACACAAACATCTCTTATTGTTACATTTTCAAGTATTCAAATTATTATAACATACTTTGCTTTATCTTCTTCAAGGTTAACAACGTTGTTACCCTGGACATATGATCACTTTAAACAACATAATTAGTTGAACCTGAACCTTGAGAGAAGAAAAAATATTTATTGTTATAAAAAAAATAAAAAATAAAAAGATCTAGGGCATGCGAGCGGTATTCTTGACTCTGAAACTGGGAATAGAATTCGATATTGCATTTTAAGGTTGTGAAGACTTAATTGAATTGTATTTGTCAGCAGATGACCACAGATTTGATCACTTGTTTAAGAATGAATTGATTTATTGAATGAGGTGGCAGATAGTCTTGCCAGCCAATGGTGGAATAAAGTAGTGATAAGGCTAATTTGGTGATGCTAGCAGAATTCCAGAGACATATTTGTTCTTTATGTCTGTCTGAATTTATTCCCTTCGTCCTTTTTTTAGGTGGGATGCTCGTTTTCGGGTTGATATGAAGAAAAAAAAAAAAGTACAATTGATAGGGATTGTAAGTGCATACCATGAATTAATATAGGCGGTTCCTATCCTAAACTGTTTATACAAACTAGGCATTCTACATGGATGAGTCTAGAATAAAAAAGAAATATTAAACATGATAATTTTGCAGGGTTGTCCTAATTAATTACCACATACTTCTAGTATTGGGTCCGGCCGTCTCCTAGGGAAACCCCACAAGGCGGGCCCATACCGCCACCAATTACTTAGGTCCCTTAATTTGCCATATTATTCTCGTGTAGTCCTAGCTTCTTAATGTGAGAATTCTTTGAATAATACTATGGTATCTTATGTAAGTTCTTGAAATAAAAGAAAAAGATGGAGTATCTAATTGTGTGGTTACATTTTGTTTGCTGTTTTTTCTTCGTATGTTCTTGGTATCAACTTACAATACATGAAGAATCGGAGACACTTCAAAGTTTCATCTTAGGCTCATAATCTGAGGGCCGGCTATGTAGGTGTTCTCCTACATAATGGTTCAATATTACCAAAATAATATGTGGTTCTTGTATGCATGCATTTGACTGCAGCGAAAACAATATTGTGGCTTATAGTATTAGTGATGCAGTATTTTTCTTTACGAGATGGAAGATTCGAACTTGAATCGTTCTAATAATAATGGATGAGAAATACTAGTTGATTCAGAGCTAGTTTGCATATAGAACAAACTTACTCCATGCTGGCGACAAGATTTCACCTCTCACCTTCATCGTTAGAGATTTTATTTTATCTTCTAAAGGTACTCACAACCCTAAAGGAAGGCTACAGCACGAAGCAAATAAATTGAACAGTAGACGGTAGCTAGCTGGAGTCTATAGATGAATCTCTACTGGCATCTACGAACGTACCTCCATCTGAGTCAAACCATACATTTTCACAACTCTGAAATTCGAAGAACTAATTCCCGTTGACATTTTATATCCCAATACACCCGTATCTCACCCCCACCCACCCCCCTCCTATTTGATTATATTCTCACATCCAATCAATTAATTCCCTTATCCTCGGAAATGGATGGTGGGGACAGATTGTCTTGTGCTTAGCTTCACCCTGCGTGTGCTTTATGTTGACGTCCGCAAACACTCACTCTATAAATTTGTGGCTCAGTTGCAGCAATGTAATTAAATTGTACATTGAGTCAGTCAAATATTTGGAAGATATTAATGCAAGATAGAGGATGAGTGTAGGTAGTTTGTGTAGTCTTCCATGGATAGATGGAGAGTAGATATGAGTCAGGAATGAGTAGCCAGCATTGGGTGTGAAGCAACGCCTTCCACCCACCCGGCCGGCTTGCTCATTCCTAACTCTTATTTGCTCTCGTTCTTGTCATGCAAGACACAGGACTAATAACATACCACGGATTGTATGTAGACAGCAACTAAGGATTTTTTTTTTTTGGCTACACTTTCTCGTAATGGCGTGTAGTTGATGACTTTTGTATGACAATTTTCTTTAAGAAAAACAGTTTATAGTGTTATGTCTCCTTCGCTGCTAGGCATTGGTCTCTTCATCGGATTTGCCAAGATCTAATTAAGGACTGTAATTTCATTATGCACCTGAAGCACGTTCATGGAGAACAAAATGGTGCTGCTGATGTCAATTGTTGGGCCACTAGACTGATTAGCCATCAAATTAAAATATCAAAATATCAAAATTCCATTGTTGATAAAACAATGTACTGCTTCATTAGTATCACATAATTACGAAGTCGTCTTTAGCTCCAATCATATAGATTCTAGAGATTATTTAACTTTGCATGAGGCTTGGAGTTCAAGTGGTCAAAAGTATTTATCTTTACACCCGAAGTCTGGATTCGATTTCTCTCTCTTCCAATATTGCTTGTGTTAAAAAACAAAAACAAAAACAAAAAAGACAGATTGTTTCACTTCGAGGTCTCTTTGGTCGTATGAAAAAAGCTCCAATCGATCGCCGGCTAAAAAAATTAATGTGGATGGTAGTTAGACATGCCCCTTAGGAACATGTTTAAAGGACAATCGATCAGTCATTTATTTTTTAAAGAAATTGTCAGTTACCAATTGTTGCCCCATACCATTGTCTTGAAAACGATAATAATAAGAAAAATTAGTGTATAGTGACAAAAAACTTTAGTAATTAGCATATGATACATTACCTAATTATATGAAATTGTATTTTTATATTCCAAATTAGTAAATTATATTGTGTTTTAAAACTAAAGCTCTCTAAATAATATGGTGTTGGTAGAAAACGTTGACGAGGAGATTGGACTGGCTGATTGGCTCTTTTTATTTTCTGTTATTTTTATTTTGATTCGAAGCCAATCGTTCCATACATGTAACTATCATTGTTTACCAAAATAATGTTTCATTCATTGGCATAAATACGTATATGAATTAATAGTTATTTTATGATAATAATTTCTTTAAGAGTCAAGTTGATTAGAGTGGATGTGCTCTCCTACTCTGAACCTGAGTTCGAATTTTCTTTTCCGTAGTTTAGATTAGATTAAAGCAGAATATCGCTTATATATAAAAAAAAAATTTAAAAAAAAATTCCTTTAAAAGCAACACAAAAAACATTAAAAAAATTTCATGAAATTGTACAGTTTATAATAAAAATTTATCTGACACACAACATAAGGACCATTAATATTGTTGGAAAAAAATTAAGAAAAAAGTATTGGCCAGAAGGATTAAGAGTTACTGGGTAGGCTATATAATTTCGGTGACAAATGACCCACAAACAACATGTTTTTCACCAGCAACAAATAACGGGCGATATGCTACAGAATTAGAGTTGTTCGTATTTTTTCTTTGGGCAAAAAAAAAAGACGTTCATCTTTTTCAAGAAGGGGACTATATAAGAATACGCATTTCATAAGTTAATAATAGTACCAATTAACAAAAATGCTGATAACACAGTTTCACTTTGCTTAATTTGATATAAAACTTGGTCTTGGTTTAATTAATGTTGAACTATATATTAATCTTTCGGAGGAGGCTTTCAAACTCACTTGCCAATCGCAATGCCGGCGCAGAATCCAAATTGAGTATTATTAAAGAGCTAAACTATAGTTACTTCTGCAAAAGATATTTATTTGATGTTCTTTTGGATTGGGGTGTTTATTTCAGTTGCTTGAGTTGCCTGCTCTTGATCTTTATTTGGATTCGTCCGTAGCTTGTTTTGGTTGTGTTTGCTTACATCTTGATCTTTGTTTTGAAAATAAAAGCTTTATAGTGTGCTTCATTTAATTAGTTAGCATAAATACATAGAGAAGTGACATTTGCACTCCCAAATAACTAGTAGCGCTCAAACGCTAAATAGTTAGTAAGATTATTTGGCTAACCAATTCTGTAGGACTACTCCACGTCGTTGAAATTTCACAAAAAGATGATCCTTGCAAAATAATTACTTGCGGTAAAATGTTTTTGGCTAATAGGTCTTTGATGAGCCGTACATTTCCTCCATCAAGCTCTAACCCAACCCGTCTCATTTTCCCTTCATGAACCAATTCATGGTTTACATTACTTTGGTAGTGAAGTGTGGAGCCCTAGGATCCAAACGGACATAGGATTTCAAAATGAGGTGGGAGAGATTTACCTTACTGGACTGTTAGATTTTAGGCTCGGCCAACTCTTAAGGGAGGCTTATGAATTTGATCATAAATATATATAAATTTAAAATTTTATTTTATTTGTTTAAAGGCCTGTTCTACACCAATAATTTCAACAACAACTTTTCATCATAAATGCTTAACGTTAACACTAACTAAAAGAAAAGAAAAAAACTCACCTGGGTTATAGCCCATGTTGTACATACCATAGGTCCGTCCCTATAGAAGCCCATGTGAGGGATCCATATATTGATCGAGCTTCAACCATTAAATTAAGAAGTGAATTTAATTTATTCTCCACAATCCAAAATAATAGATGCTGCTTGATGAGCAAATTAGTAACTGGTTTTTTGTTTTTTTAACAAATATATGTTCTGTCAAATCCATATCCTATATTTCTACTCGCAACGTGAAGTGAAGAAATGCCAATATTCACATAGGTTGGTCGGAATCGGAGCAAATGATGGAAGAAGCAGCAGCTTTAGAGAAGAAGCAGCAGCTTTAGACATGAAGCAATTAGCATGTTGTTGACAGAAAACAGTAGACTAGGCCCTACGTACTTGAATGAGAGCAAGACACAATGGAGTGTTTTTCTGTGTTCTTCTACGAACAAACAATCTTTCTTTCCACTTTTTCCTTTTAGCTCTTTTGCTCCCTCCTTGACCTATGTGTCTCTGGTTTGTCGTGGCCGACATCCAACTTAATGCTTCAGAAATCATGGTTCAATTTCCTTAATCCTGTCTTTCGAGTACTAAGGAATTTGAAAGTTCTAGACATTTGTATAGCCTCTCGTTTGGCTAATCTAAAAGTATAATGGAATTGCAAAGGACCCACTAGTGTAGTGGTTTGGAGTATTTACTCTATCAGGCAAGGTCCTGGGTTTGAGTCCTAGCATCCGTGTTGTGTGTGTGAGTTTAATATGATATCGCCCCTTTCAATAGGAAAGGACCTCAAAAAAAAAAAAAAAATAGTATAATGGAATTCAAACACTTAACTTTACCTTTTATCTTAGAGGCGTTACTTTATAAATGAGTGGTAGTGGTTGATAGCTACTTTATTTGTGCAACACATTAGGTACCTGTTTACGTTAATTTAGATGATAATCATGTGTATTAAACATAGGAACAGAAGTTTTGGTGTTTATTTTACAGTTTAAAAACTTATATTCATGCCATGTGGCACTGCCTGATTGGTTGATAATGCATCTGAGACCACACAATAAAATATTGGATACATATACATAATATACGTACGGTCCAAACCCTCAATCAACCTCACATATCTTCTGTTGCAATGCGTGTCTGTGATTACAGATCGATAATACGGGATGCTTATATTCCCATTCTGACCAACTTTACAGCAATCCGAAGAAACAGAAAATCTTCGCGGTTTGAATCCGATTTTCCCTCTCAAAGACCACGAAAGCATCTGTGTCCATACAAGTATATGATTGCTGTTCGCTCCAGTGCATGGAATAAAGAAAATTCTAATAGGATGCGTTCATACACACATACAGAGGGTTTACGGTTTAGGGTTTAGAGTATATGATTGCTGTTCTATGAGAATAGATTCTTGAAATGATCATGTCTTAGTTGTGATTTAGCGATAGCTGCATTTTGAGGATTGGTAGGCGCCTTATAATGAGGCTTATCTGTACAACATCCCATTTGCTTGATTCTTTTTCATTTCTGACGTTTCATGAGCTTTTTTTTAATCATTAAGTGTTCCATTTGTCTGAGAGTATTGAGAGTAGAAATGAGCCGAGGATGACTTGCGAGAATTTGGTATTATTCTATCGAACTTCTTATGGGAAGTCATTCTTGGTTCACCTTTGCTCTCTTTTTGAGCCTAACATGTGTAAAATTTATATTGGGTAATGTTGGAGCTTGTTTGACCATTAGGCCAAGTAAATGGATAACTTGAGGTTGGGGCATGTGTTAAATTAGACTATTGAACCCAAAACGAATTTGAAATTAGTGAAAATAATCAATTGCAGGTTTATTTGTTAGCATTAGCCGATCCTCAACTTTCTACGTACTTTTTTTTTTTTTTTTTCCTCATTTTCTAGTGTATCAGAACATTTTAAAACTCAACATTCCAGACCATTTTAAAACTCAACATTCCATAAAACTTTAAATTTCAATAACTACCAAGTTACAATTCAACAATCCGACCAGTTTACAAAAGCTTAAAACCAAACCAATAATATATGGTTCAAGCTTAAAACCAAATTAAATAATAAAAATTTCTGTACTTCTTAAAAATAGTTTTAAAAAATTAATGAAAAGAACGAGACTCAAGTGTGCCAGAAGGCTGTTTAGAAGCTCAAGTTGAAGCTAAATAGCATAGGCTGAGCATCATCAAATAATGAAAAGAAACTTAACCTATGAACCCATGAACCCATATCTGAAATCAGTCTTCTTCCATAGGATCAGCACGACTGGTTTTCAACTGATCACCAGGCAACCCATTGGTTCCCTCAGGCTCAGAAATCTTGGGCGCCACTTGCAGCAGGACCCTCCAATTTAGGTTTCACGTTGAGGCTCTCAGGCGCCGAAACAAAATCTCCACTCTTCAAATCCTTCTCCTTTTCCATGTTGACAAGAGACGTGAGTCATTCCAAGGCCTCTCTGGCCTTCTTTTTCGCCTTGATGGCGTCATTGACCTGGCTCTCGGCCGTGCCCCTGGCGACGACGGCAGCTTCAGTCATCACAGCCTCTGCGATCCTGGCGGCCGCGAAGAGGGCCTTGGCGGCGTCCTTGTCGATCACGATTGTTGTTTTGGCTTCTTGGCAGTCGTTTTGGCGGCTGAGGTTAAAGAAGGAGAATGTGGGTTGGGAGCAGGGAGGGCACTGGAAGTTGCGGAAGGAGGAATTGGCTGCGACGCATGCAGAGTGAGAGATGGAAGGGCACCTGACGCACATGACCTGGTTACGTACTGGAAGGGGGTGCTCGTAGAAGTCGAGGCAGATAGGGCAGAGGAGGCCTGGGTTGTTCTTGAGGACGCAGTTGGTGCAGAGCTTACGATAAATTCCTCTGTGGCGGACGTAGTGGAGGAACCACCGCTCTGTAGAGCCGCAGACGCCGCAGAGTTGCTTATCGAGCTCGGGTAGGTCACGCTTCATTGCTATTGAGTGTGAGATTGGAGGGCCAGGATTATTGGGTAACGGTAACCCTAGGAGGAAGAAGAAGAAGAAGACGAGGGAGGTGGAATTTAGGGTCCTTTTGGGTGCGAATAGGGGCTAGGAGAAGACGAGGTTCAGAGCCGAAAATTTATATGATTAAAAAAAAAAAAAATTAAGTAGAAATTTGTTTATTATTTTCATGTCCACCTGGAAGTCCATTAAAATGCGTTCATATTTGACACATCAGTATTTAATAGACTTATTAATGTTTTGTGTAACATAATGGTCAATTTTTAGAGTTTCTAGAAGTTTGAGTATAAGTTGTAAATGTCTTACCAAATTGGTATAAACTTGAAAATAACCCCGGATTTTTTTTATTTTTTATAATTACCCTAAAATAAAATCAGGAGACTAATGTGAAAACAATAACATAAATATAAAAAATAATGATGTAATGTTGTAAAAGCTTGTAACATAGAATTTGAAAGTCAAATATTGCGGCCTAGGTGGATGATATATTGCCTGCTACTCTCACCACAGCAATCACAATACAGTCAAATATTGCGGCCTATGGGTTGATCGCAATCTGGAGAAAGAATACACGAAGCTGTAGAAGAGGTTAAGAATTTGAAGAAAACAAGCTGTTCTAACCCAAAAAAAAAAAAAAAAGTGAGTTTTGCTCATTAATTGGGATCACAAAGGACCTTTCCTATAATTCTGCAAAAAAAAAAAAAAAAAAAAACAAGAAATTTATAGCTCAAGTAGTTAAAGAGTATTGACGCTTCCACTCTCTCCTGACATCACTTGAGTTAAAAAATAATAATACATAATGCAAAAGTCAGTGAAAATGTTGAGGCACTAAAACAATCCCAAGTCTCAGAGGCTGACATGAGAAGAAGAGAGCAAAGTGTAGCCAAAGACAACTTGCCGGCAAACCTCAACTGCATAAAGCAAGAGTACTGTAAATGCCGGCAAGTCATCCTTGGCTGCAATCCAATCTCTTGTGCTTCATGTAAACACTCTGAGACTGCACAAAAGAATCAATGGCTACATATACAAACGATCTACATTTATTGAATTTTTTTTCTCCCTCACATTCACATATGTATCTCTGATATTGATATATCAATTGCAATGCATTTGCTTCTAATTATATAGGCGGAAATGGTGATGATAGTTTCACAGTACGGAAACCAGCTTTACAGTAAAGAAAAGAAAAAGAAAACACTTTGCAGCGTGGATATGATTATGCCTCCCAATCCCAAAGGCCATAACCAAATATTTTAATATTTTTTGCGACCCTTTTGCCTCATCTGAATAGCAGAAGAAACTCAGGCTCAGCACAAGATCATTGGGCCCAACTTCACATCCACTGCATCGAATAAAGAGACATCATAGGGATGGGCTTAAATATTTGATTGCTGTTCTCAGAATAGATTCTTAAACATAACTTACTCACATCCACTACATCGAATAAATAGACATAAGAGCAACTCCACCCATTTACTCTTAGTCATAGGAAGGGTGGAGTTAGGGCAGCCACTATTCAGGTAAATAGTAGCTGCTCTTGCAAATAGTATTTTGTATTTCCACCCATTTACTCTTAGTCATGGCAAGGGTGGAGTTAGGGCAGCCACTATTCAGGTGAATAGTAGCTGCTCTTGCAAATAGTATTTTGTGTTTCCACCCATTGTCATGGCTAAGGGCAATTACTATTCATTTTTTTGTTTTTTTCACAAATTTTTTAATAAAAATAATTAATTTATATAATATTTTTGGGTTCGTACATATCAATATTTATTATAAAATTTATATCTCAATAAAAGAGTACTTTTTTGGTTTTTTTTAATTTAAAAAAATTCAATTTTTTTCATTTTTTTATTGCACAAAAATTGGTTGCCGTTGGATTGGATAAAAAAATTCTGATCGGAGAGCCCAGAGTGCGACACGTGGACTTTTAGTGGTACTGTAGCGCCAGACACTGTAGCATCACTGTAGCACTGCAGCACTGTAGCGATGACGTCAGCACCAAAACGAGGGCTGGAGCTCGGGCCAACCTTGCCCTCGGGCCAGCCCAAGTTGCTGGGTCCCACCTTGCGCTCGGGCTTGGGCTGCGCGCTGGAACACCTTTTTTTTTTTTTTTTTCTCCCCTAGCCTCGGGCTGGGCTGTGCTGCTGGAGTTGGTCTAAGAGCACCTCCATCCTAAAGAACAAGGACAAGGTAAAGGCAAGACAAGGTTTGTCACTATTTATGTGAATAGTGATAGTTCTTACTTTTTTTGTTACCACCTCTATGGGCTAGGACAAAGGCAATTATTATTCACATGATATATGAGGAGATGAATTTGTGTAGATTTTTTGGTGAGGGAAGTAAAGAATATGGCTAGGTATTTATAAACTTTTAAATAAATAAAAATCTGAAATTTTTTTTTATATATTTTTTTTGGTTGCTGACGTCAATAGCCTTCGAGCAACAACCCAGGCGATTCTTGCTCGTGGGCTTGCCCATGTTGGTAGGTCCCACCCCTTGCTTGGGCTGGACCTTGCTCGTTGAAGAGGGTTTTTGGGCCTGAGGCTGCCTTTTGCAGGCCTTTGCCCCTTGCGCTGGAGCTGCCCTATTAGGGAAAGGGCTGATGTGAGATGTTTGGAAGGATAAATTACTCACATACCAAGTATGGGAAGAAAATGGCACAACTTGCGTCCCACAGATCGAATCCTGGTAAACCTTGAGACCAATCTTTCTTCTAGATGTGCATTGAAAGTGAAATAAGTTGTGCAATGCACTGAAGGGATCCATCCACTGGTCATTTGGTATTTTATCTTCTCGGAGGTTGTGGGAGCAAGAATGGTTCATGGAACAATAGAAAACGTGAATTAAAATTATAACACTTTCAAGTTTAATACTGTATTATATACGTACTCACATATTTTTCAATAATAGATTCGTGTTCTGTACATGTCTTAAAGACTCGGTAAAATTCATGTTTTAAAATAAACAAAATAAAAAAGCAAACTTACAATACTCGTATTGTACACGTACGTACATATTTTTCATATTTAAAACACGTATTTTTTATAAAATTTTCAATAATACACACAAAATTCATCTAATTCTCACATAATACTAAATAAAAATATATAAAAATTTAAATTAATTATACTAATGACATAGTATAACCGCGCGGCTATACCTTCTAAATATAATGTATTTAACGCGTATAGCCGACCGGCTGTACTGTGGTTTTTTTAAAAATGAAATAGTATAGCCGCACGGCTATACTGTTTTAACACACGCTAGCGCGGGTTTTTTTTAATTTTTAAAGCTTATAAACGGTATAGCCGTGCGGCTATACTCGATTTTTTTTAGCCAACAGCTGTACTGGGCTTTTTTTTATTTAATTTTTTTTCCTCAAATAGTATAGCCGGGAGGCTATACTCGGTTTTTTATTTTCATTTTTAAAAATAGTATTGCAAAGCGGCTTTACCGGGCTCCTTTTTTTTTTTTTCATAAATAGTATACTGGCGGCTATACTCAGTTTTTATTTTTATTTTTTTAAAATTGTATAGCCGTTCGGCTTTACTAGGCATTTATTTATAAATAAATAGTATAGTCGTGCGGCAATACGTGTTTTTATTTTTATTTTTTAAAATTAGTTTAGCTGGCTGCTGTACCGGCTTTGTTTTTAAATATAATAAATAGTATAGCCGTGCAGCTATATTGGGGTTTTTCTTTTTAAAAAAAAAAATAGTATAGCCGCGCGCCATTACTGAGCTCTTTTTCTTTATAACTTTTTTAATAAGTACTCTAGCCGATCGGCTATACTCTTTATATATATACTAGGATCCTTTTCTTTGTTTAAATTTTTCCCTCTATTTTCGTTTATCGATGACAATAGTTTAGAGTATTATCCATTATGATTAGGTGATTACCCTAGTCTCTATTGTCCCTTTTGGAATTTTTTATTTTTCATAGGTATTACCCGTATAAAGAATTTAGCACTTTCACCTTTAATACTATATTATACACATACGCACTTATTTTTCAATAATAGATTCGTGTTCTGTACACATCTTAAAAACTCAGTAAAATTCACATTTTAAACAAAATCAAACTTACAATACTAGTATTGTACACGTATGTATATATTTTTCATGTAAATACAAGTATTTTTTAATAAAATTTTCAATAATACACACAAAATTCACGTATTACACACATAATTCTCACATATTTTTGAATAAATTAATTATATTAAGAAATTTAAATTAATTATATGATTTTTTTAGTATAGCCAATCGGATATACCTTGTAAATATAATGTATTTAAACTATATAGTCATGCGGCTATGCGGTTTTTTTTAAAATAAAATAGTATAGCCGCGCTGTGATACTATGGTTTTTTTTAAAATTATAAATTAGTATTGCAATGTGGCTATTCTCGATTTTTTTTAAAAAAATAGTATGGCCTGGCGGCTGTACTGTGCTTTTTTAAAAATTAAATTGTATAGCCGTGCGGGTATACCCCCCTTTTTTTTGTTAAATAGTATAGCTGCTCGGCTTTACTGGGCCATTTTTTCTTTATAATTTTTTTAATAAATAACTATACCCTAACGACTATACTCTTTATATATATATATATATATATACTGGGATTCTTTTTTTCGTTTATCGATGAGAGTAGTTTAAAGCATTATCCATTACGATTAGGCTATTCCCTAAGTCTTTATTGTTCCTTTTGGATTTTTTAATTTTCTATAGTTATTACCTGTATAAAGAATTTAGCACTTTAACATTTAATACTATATTATACTCATACGAACGTATTTTTCAATAATAGATCCTTGTTCTGTACTTGTTCTCAAGTGTGGACAGCGGCAATGCCTCAATGTGGTGATCTCGACCTCGGATAACTAAAACCTCATAGGTGCAAAACAGAAAATGTGAGTAGACAAAAATAAAGCATTAAGCATAATTTATATGCTGAAAGTCATAACAGGTTGAATCTATGAACGAGTCATTAATGTTTTTGTTTTGAGAGACCTTGGCAGTCTTGAAGGGTGAGCTAAAACAGTGATGATTTATTACACTTTGACAGAATAATCATAACAGGTTTTAATCGTAGTCTAGTTGGAAGCCTTATGTGTTAAGTTCATATGTGTGGTTGTAAAAGTCTTGGATGTTATGTATCCAAGGTGCTTCGACAGTCCCTTATGAATTTATCAATTATGACAGTGGCTTGACTAAAGGAATAGAGAAGATATGAGTTCTACATGGCCATTAAGTGATGGCAATGAATTCCAATTGATTATTTGATCAAGTGGGAGAATGTAAGATGGTTTACTATCTTAAACCTACAAAAATGATCTTCTAATCAATATAGAGTTACTAAGGAATCATTGTTTATCAGGAAATCGATTCTGATCTGATAAGGTAGCCTAAATTAAGTGTTTAAGATATACCTAAATTCTTAAGCATTCCTACTTCTATAAGGATTAAGATTTCTACATATCTTATCACATGAAGGTTATCTCTAGGAGTTTCTTGATGGGCAAGACTCCTAAACAGATGCATATAAATATAGAGCTCCTCTTAGAGCCGAGACATCCAAGCTTACAGAAATTCACCTCATCTAGAATCACTGCTATAAGGCTCGACTTCTAGAAGAAGATCTCTTTTGTTCTGTGGTAGTCGACATCATCATCATCTTGTTCATCATGTATGAAACAAGTTAGTGTTTGACATGTTATATCTATATAGACTTACAACCCTTTCCCTTTGAAAGAATCTATTCTTGAGAAGAGCATTCATTTATATATTTGTGATAAGTGCCTTATTTCTTATATATTTAGATCATTTATATTTGGTTTTTGTAGGGGAAGTTGATTAAAAAGAGCCTTATTACTTTACTTTCCTTATTTTCAGCTTTTATGCGCTCTTAGAAGGTTTTTGACGGAAAATCAACTTTTCGGAAGAGTTTTAGCATAAGGCCATCTTGAGAAGAAAGCTAATGCATTGGATATCATTGTGTGAAATTTTCATAATTTAAGCCAATTGTTCCAGAATTGCAAGTCAAGACAGCCTAAGATGCAATCCCGTTAGAACTATTTGAATTTTACCTATTGGTGTGTGATATATGGTTGGAAATCTAAGAGATAAACTACGTGTCTCAGATTTTTCCAGAATTTTATAGGAAGTGTAACAACCCCAAAGATTTCGTGCAAGTGACGTGTGTCCTAATCAAAGAAGGATTCTTTCCTAGTTTGTTTCCATAATTGTTTAGGGT
>NC_047650.1:5606511-5719452 GCF_902201215.1 Prunus dulcis | reverse complement strand
ATATAAAAGGGAGTGTTTTTACTCACCACTTTAACCCAATGTATACCCTCACCATCCTTCTAAAAAGTTGACATTTGTCCATATAAATAACCATAGTTAATTTTTGCTTTTAAATCTTTTAAAATATTTAGAACCAAATAATAATATAAAATAAAATAACTTTCTCCTCCCTCTCCTCCCTCTCAGACCGACTCCCTCCATCCATGACAGCTCAAATTCTAAACCCATCTCCGCCGGCACATCATCCCTCTGGTCCTCCACCGCCGCCCTTGTGCATCAGTCAATTTACTTTATATAAAAATAAAAAATAAAAAAAATCATAAGGCTTTCAATTGGTCCAAACAGTAATAATAATACCCATCGACCCTTACGGAAGATTACAAACTCACCGAACCAAATTTCCCTAAAATCAAGATCTCTTGGACTCTAGTGCTTCTGTCAGATTCTCCTAGGTTTGAGATCTAGTGGCTGTTAATGCGAGTAGGCTTAGAAAAAGTTTGAAGCTTTTGAAAAAAGTGATTGGAATTCGTTTATGTAAGCTATGCAATTCTTCTTCCTTGTAAATCAGTATTTGAGTCCTTAATTTTTTGCGCTTAAAGGCAAATAGGGGGCTGTGGAGGGTGAACAAGGCGGGGGAGGGAATGTTGGTTGGGTTGTTAGAAGGGAATGGCTGGGTTGCTACATGGGGAATGGTGGCTTAGGGTTGCTGGAGGTGGGTCGGGAAGGAGGGAGAGAGGAGGAGAGTTTTTAAATTAAATTAAATTATTATTTTACTTTATTATTTGGTTTAAAAAAGATTTAAAAGTAAAAGTTAACTATGGTTATCTCATGAACAAGTGTCAACTTTTTAGAATGATGGTGATGGTACATCTTGGGTTTTAGTTTGGAGAGGCGCTACAACTCTCATATTTCTTCCCTCTAGCTATCAACAAATTGAACAGATATGGAGAAATCACTCAAGTTAACTTTCCTGGTTGTTCTCTTGGTTGTTGCCTCTTCTGGTAAAATCCTTTTCCCAAATAATTTTACCAAGTAGCAACAATATACATGTATGTACGTATGCAAATTTTTTTTTTTTGGGGTGTGTTTTTATCTAATCTCAATTTTTACATGTATTGTTAGTAGTTTTGTATACAAGATATGTAGTTAATTACTGAAGGAAAATTTTGTGGTAGGGATACAATATGGAGCTGAAGCAAGGTATAAAGTAATTAGATTTCCCTGCAAATCATCATCGTCTGAATGCCCTGACCCAAATAGATGCCATTGCAGCCACACTCTCTGCATTTGTAAGCGAGAAATGTGAGAGAGTGAAAGTAAAGAGTCCCACAATGGAAAGTTGAAAAACCTAACAAGGGCTTATAAGGAGTTGGGTTACTCCCCCCATTGCCAATTAGTTTTGAAGTGGAACCTTAACTTCCTTCATGATATCAGAGCGGGTTGCCTACGTGTGAAAGCCCAATGGCCACACGTGCTCTACGTCACCCAAAATGTGTTGTTCACGTGTTAGGCTTGAAAATTCGCCACACGTGCAAGGGCGTGTGAGAATGTGAAGGTAAAGAGTTCCACATTGGAAAGTTGAGAAACCTAGCAAGGGCTTATAAGGAGTTGGGTTACTCCCCCCATTGCCAATTGGTTTTGAGGTGAAACCTCAACTTCCTTCAAAAAAGACTACTGGACTTCTTTTCTCAAGCCTTCTCTACACACTCGTAAGCCTACAAAGACATTCCATAAGGAATATGTTAGACATTTGCAGGTGTCATAGCATCGTTGTCTCGATTGTTTTCTGCAATACCAACAATGTCATGATCAATGGCTGGGATGTCAATGAGTGTGAGGAGGGCACATCCCATAGGAGAGATGTAAAGTCATGCCTTACTGACCTTATAATTTCTCCACCAATTTCAATTAGTTTTGAGTTGAATGCTACAATTTTATCAACCACAAGGCTCTCACAAAAGGGAAATCGCCAAAACACGTTATGATTTAACTCCTCCAGTTGCTGCAGACAGAAAACACAAGCAAAAATTTGCATTAGCATCACAATTATAAAGTAATTAAATTCTTCTCACCCTCTCCAGTTGTAGGCATTGATCCTTGAATCTCACATGAGAGAAAAGAGAGCAAACATGAACCAAGGACAGCTTGCCAGAAGATTAACAAGTGGAAAGGCCATATGCTTTGGCAAGTCATCCTTGGCTCATATCTACTCTCCATCTCTTCATGCAAGACTCTTGAACAAATGGTATTTTTATTAATCTGAACCATTTCAGTTCATTTACATAATGCAGCATTGTCATCCTATTTATAGCCATAGACTGCATGCAAACAACTCGTACCTCAAAAATTAAAGGTATGATTCTATTCCATCGTGTGACTGTTAAAGCTCTTCCACTTTTGGAATATATGTGTACTTTTTTTATGGGAAGCTCATATTTTACCCCATTTTCCTTTATATATAGTTGGAAAGAAAAGAAGGGCGTTGACTTCTTCGGATTGAGTGCTTGAGTTGAGTGGGAGCCATGCATGCATGTAGTTGTGGCATGATAAGGCATCTCTGTCTCTGCAGAGGATAAGTTCGATTTTCTCTATTTCTTTATGTGGGTTTTCTACAAAGACACTACGTACAGTAGTGGCCCGAATCGTATTCTGTTTAAATCTTGTTAGTGTTTGCTAAAGATTGTATATTTTTTTCATTATTTTCTTCTTTCTTCGGTAGGGTCATGATCGGGATACATGATGTTGTGATTAATTTTGCATGACCAGCAGCTTCCAAGTCACTTATTTTCTTAAGATGCTGCGTGGAGCAGGGTCACAGGACTCACACATAATCTTGAGCTTTCTAGAGACGACATTCAGGAGCATGAAACACTTAGAGTTGTATACTTTTTACCCGCAAATTAAAAATTCACAGCTGCCTAATATAATGTAGCTTTAAATGTATATCCTTTACGACACGGTACATAACCACGAACAATATGTAAGGTGATAATTCATTTTTCGTGTGGTAAAGAGTATACATCTACACGAACACAATCAGACACAATTATATATGTGTAACACAAGACATATAACCCGTATACGTATCCAGTACAACATAAAATATTTAGAGGAAAAAAAGTTTGACAATCCTGTCATCATTATAATGAGAGTGAGTCAAACTTGGTGCACAAATGCGCCTTAAAATGGTAAAACCTTGGTTTTCTTGTAGTGTTAATCAGATGCTATATTCTACAATTATTTACCAGCATGTCAACCATACCCAAATCTAATTTCGATACACAAGTGCGCTGACCCAGGTGATGAGATAGAGGTCGATCTGGAGATATATCATATATATCACATTGTCTTTTTTGTTACAAATAAGGCATTCAAGTATTTAAAGTGCAATTTGGATAGCATGGCAGTATGGCACCCAACATGCTCATGTTCCATCCGACTTTTTAGAAAGAATAATGTGCAATTTCACTAAACTTTGTCAAATTTTTGGTCCTAATAAGATGGCAAAGGATTTTTATATGTGCATTTAAATCAAAAGAATGATAACTTAATTAAAAATCTAAAGGCTTTTATGTATAGCCATGGTACGTACTTCTCTTCTCAATGTTAGAAGATGTTCCAAATCATCCCCCCAAATCCAACCCTATTGATCAAAAAACCAATCAAACACCTTTTTTTAGTGGGAAAAAAAAACGGGTAGGGACATTTGTACTCATAGATATAATTAGTATATTCGTAGATATAATTCAAATCCAAAATTATAATTAGTATAATTAGTAAATTCAAATTTAATGAAAACCTTCGTTTGAGAAACCAACGTACTTGCCATTCTTAACAAAATGATTGTGTTTCTCATTGATATAAGGTGTCCCAAACCAACGTACTCTCTCTCTCTCTCTCTCTCTCACATTTCAAGACCTCCAATCAGATTCTATATTCTGCAAAATATGATCTCCCATGCAGCATGGCAACCATATTCCCAAATCTGATCAGTGCTGACCATAAGAGATAACGATATCGCGGTGTCAAAGAGATATATTCAAACAACTCTCTTTTAACTTTTTGGATGGCAAGGCATAAGAATGCATGGCACTCACATGTTCATGTCTCTGAGAGTGGGTTCAACGTGTACACAGAATATATGTTCATTACTCTCCTCATTTTTTCTTCAACTTTCTGTGGCTATATATAGCATTCGCATCCCCACCGTTTCTAATGCAAGAAACAATGGAAACTTAGATTGGCAAGCAATGAGTTTTTTAAAGCATTGCATGGAAAGAATAGAGTCTAACTGAGCCAAGGATGAATTGCCGGCATTGTATATTACGCCTCAAAATGCAATCTATATTTGTCGACCGGCAATTTGTTCTTGGCTATGTTGGGCTCTCTTCGTTCCATGCAATGCCATGACATACGAGATGTGGAATTCACATATGAATTTCTTATTCATTAGTTGTAAATGTCCAGAGATAGCTACCTGCTCACTAACAGTATCAATTGGTAAGGTTAATGCTAAGATGTTTTTTGTGAAAAACCATTGTGAAATTTGTGTTTTAGTCTCTTTTTTACTAAAAAGGATTTTAATCCAAGGAAATGAACCTTATAAATACAAGTTTTTAAGAAAGGGACCGCACATCACGCTTTCTTTATTAAATTTTACTGCTTTCTAGGAGTAGAAGTAATAGCTTTTCAACATATCTTTCCTTCGAAGAAGTAATCCATTTTGCTTAAGGTTTTGCTAGTCATGACACAATTAGGGCAGATCGATTGATTTTGAAGGCCCTGTACAAAGAGAAATATTGAGACCCCATACGTATAAGTGAAAAAATTTCACAATCAATAAATAGAACTAAACACATCCTGAAATTGGTACTTAGGTGACGAGGGGTAAATTTAAAAGATATTCAATCAAGAACGCAACAACCTTCACACACTTTAGACCTTGACCAAGTACACTTATGACTAGTCAACTGCTAGGCATGAACAACCACAATCAAGAATACACACAGAGCATGCCACAATGTACCTACAACCCTAGAAGATTACTAGTAAGAACCTAGGCACTCAGAAGGACCCGTCAATCTAGGCATCCCCTATGCTAGCAACAACTATGGTGAAAGTGTGTGAAATCATCATAATCAAGTAAACACCAAACAACATATAATAATGACTAGTCAACTATAAGGATACAAACCCAGAATTTATACAATGACTAGTCAACTACAATTCATACGATGACTAGTCAACCACCAAGAACACAAACCCAGAAATTCATACGATGACTAGTCAACCACCAAGAACACAAACCCAGAAATTCATACGATGACTAGTCAACCACCAAGAACAAAAACCCAGAAAAATTACAGAGATGCAATCAGAAATTGTTCACCCAGAAACCCACCATTGGGAAAAACTGGGGGTCATCAACCGACCAGGCAATCCACTAAGTAGAAAAAGATTCTTACAAAGGAACACAAGCAAGCTCAAGCAAAACCTAGATCTATTTAGGAAGATGAGCAATACCTCCTTTGTGCAATCTTCTTCTCCAACTTAGCAAAGCTTGAAGCTCAGTTCTTCATGGCAATGGCAGCTCCTTCTCCAGCTCTTTCATCCCATGGCACTAGCTTGCAAGCTCTAACTCATACAAAAATGAAATTTGGATTCATGGAGAAAATGACCAATTTCTTCAAGAAACCATACTCTTGAAGAAATCAATCTTGAATCTGACCTAGATGTATATGATAGAGTGTTTGATCTAGCAAGATGAAGTTTTCATATTTCAAATGCAGTTTTCAAAAAGAAACAATTTGGAAAACTCAAAGATGAAAAATATGAAGGTTACTCTTGAGGAAGAAGAAGCAAAAGTTTGCTATGAAACTTTCCAAAACTTCTCCCCCAAAAGTGACGGCTGCCCAAAGAAGAATTCTTTGGTATTTACACACAAAAGTTCCCTAGGTCAGAATCCCATGTGGCAGCAGAGAGAGAGAAAAAGGAATAGGACAAAAAAGTTGGTTATCAAGCTGGCGAGCAAGGATGACTAGTCATCCAAGAAACAGATGACTAGTCATCATTTTATGAAAATAGTATAATGCAATGTTATGCAATGCACAATTTACCTTTGCCAATTTGCATGAACCTCCATATGATAGTTGTTAGTTAAGAACACCTAGAGAAGCTATTCTCAATCTAAACTTGAGCTTGATAAATAACAATAGAAATCCTATTACAAAGTTGTCAAAGGAAGCCAAAAGAAAAACCCAAAATGCATACATTAACACATCCTTAGTGGCATCATTTACACCGTAGTGGTGGATTACCTCTCTTCTCTCCTTCCCCCCCACCCCTCGGCACCCACCCAGGATTGAACCCTAGGTGGGGTTTCTTTCCTCCAATGTAACCACACACAAAAACTCACAATCAATAAATAGAACTAAACACATTCTTAGTGGCATCAATTACACCGTTATCCGTAAATATAACCAATTACATCCTTAATTGCATCAACTACATTTATTTTCCCATATTGATAGCCAACTCATTTGTCTTTTACATTAAAATAAAAATAAAAAATGGATTCAATTCAAAAACTAACAAAAAAACAGCAAAATGAAGCAACAAATACAAGTGTTTAGTCAGAATCATAAATAGGCTTGATCCGAAGAAATATATATATATTTGATTTTCATCCCAATGTCTCCAATGAGCATGGATTTTCATCCCACTTGGCAGACAATTCTTCTATGTTAAGTAATGAGAAACTATGTTCTTTTTTTCTTCTCCCATCGTTATAAATTTCCTGTCTTTTTAGGATGATCGTGTGCGGTAACTACTTTTGATAGTTCACTCATGAATCCTGCTAATGTGATTCTTCAGTTGGAACTTGTGTTGGAGACATAGGACCACCATGGGATGTTATTTCCAGGAAAAAGTTGCTTTCGAGAAATTTTAGAGTCTGGAATCTTGACGCAGGCCCGATGGCCTTAAAGGTGCGTCTGCTTCTGGATTATGCACTACTCTTTCAACGTTACTGATATGATCCGAAATTTGAACCAATGTCAATTATTTCAGGAAGCTCTGGTCAAAGATTCATATGTATCCGATGGAGTCCTGATGGTTCTATATTTGGTGAGAATGTTTTCATACTTAAATGGTATGTAGTTGCTTATTTTCATTTCTTGTAGTTCATATTCACTGCCGTCGTGTTCTTCATTGAACCGGGGTTACATATGCAAAGCACATTGTGCAATTATATTCTTATAATGGAGGCAACAACAATTGTAAGTAAGTTATGAAAAAGAACAGGAAACTGCAACTTTTGAGTATGTGACTTTAAACCTAACCCATCATTTTTCTTAGGTAGATTGATGCTCACTTGGGAAGTGTAGATGATTTGGCATTCTTTTCCCCTCACGACCAACTTTTGGTCATAACTTGTGCTGATGACAAGACCGTCAAGGTTGGTTTCATAAATGTATGTGTAAGGTTTGGGATGTGTTTTGTGGCCAAAGACTGGTTACTTTTGAAGGTCATGAAGCTCCTGTCTGTTCTGTCTGTCCTCATACCAAAGAAAATGTCCATGTAAGGGCCACTTTGGGTATTGATGTTGTGGTTCTGGTGATGTTTAAGTTTTGAATCATCTGATTTACTTTCCGTTTCCTGCATAATATTATCCAACACTTTTTTTCATGCTTCATGCCTCAGTTTGTCTTTTCAACATCAGTGGATGGCAAGATCAAAATATGGTTATATGACAGCTTTCGAGGCAATGCTGTACCAAACTGGCTCATAGTGCTGATGTTCAAAGGTTCAACTTATATGGCCTGCACTGCAATTGCCATCTTTTATTTCCTGATTGATATCTTAGGGTGAATATAGTATTGTTAGTTTTGATTGAGATCATGTAGGCTTTTTTCATGTGGGATCAGCCAAGGAGGGAAACAATCAGAGTCACGAGCGACCAAGTGTAAAAACATGGATTTGTTTTTGGTTTTTGATATTAAGAGAGATTACATGAGCCTCAATTAAACCAACATCTTCCATTGCAAAAATGCGATGAAGTGAACATTGAACACGTATCAAAGACTGTTTTGATATTTGTTTTGTTCGAACTACACCAATATAAGAAATCCAGGCCTTAGATAGAAAACATTAAAGTTCGAACTTACGCCCTCATCTTGGAAGGACTTGTTCCATCAGCACCACCAATAATTGAAATGCTCTTGATCTTGACATCTGTTCTAACAAAAAAAAAAACAAGTGAGTTTTGCTCATTAATTGGGATAAGAGATGACCTTAGAGTTTGGTGACGGAAATAAACTTCTTCCTCTTAAAAAAAATTGAGTAAATAACTGAATTCTGCAAAACAAAAACAAAAATACAAGAAATTTGTAGCTCAAGTAATTAAAGAGTATTTACACTTCTACTCTCCCCTGATAGCACTAAAACAATCCCAAGTCTCAGAGGCTGACATGAGAAGAAGAGAGCAAAATGTAGCCAAAGACAACTTGCCGGCAAACCTCAGCTGCATAAAGCAAGAGTACTGTAAATGCCGGCAAGTCATCCTTGGCTGCAATCCAATCTCTTGTGCTTCATGTAAACACTCTGAGACTGCACAAAAGAATTAATGGCTACATATACAAACGATCTACATTTATTGAATTTTTTTCTCCCTCACATTCATAGATGTATCTCTGATATTGATATATCAATTGCAATGCATTTGCTTCTAATTATATAGGCAGAAATGGTGATGATAGTTTCAGAATACGGAAACCAGCTTTACAGTAAAGAAAAGAAAAAGAAAAAGAAAACACTTTGCAGTGTGGATATGATTATGCCTCCCAAAGGCCATAACCAATATTTTCCATGAAAGAATATATATATTCTAATATTTTTTGCAACCTTTTTGCCTCATCTGATTAGCGGAAGAAACTCAGGCTCCGCACATGATCTTTGGGCCCAACTTCACATCCACTGCATCGAATAAAGAAACATAATAGGGATGGGCTGAAATATTTGATTGCTGTTCTCAGAATAGATTCTTAAACAAGGAAGGGGCCGGTGTGGGATGTTTGGAAGGATAAATTATTCACATACCAAGCATGGGAAGAAAATGGCACAACTTGCGTCACACAGATCGAATCATGGTAAACCTTGAGGCCAATCTTTCTTCTAGATGTGCATTAAGTGAAATAAGTTGTGCAATGCACTGAAGAGATCCATCCACTGGTCATTTGGTATTTTATCTTCTCGGAGGTTGTGGGTGCAAGAATGGTTCGCAGAACAATAGAAAACATGAATTTAAAATTATAACATTTTTACATTTAATATTGTATTATACACGTACGCACATATTTTTCAATACTGGATCAGTGTTCTGTACACGTCTTAAAGACTCGGTAAAATTCATGTTTAAAAAAAAAAAAAGAAGCAAACTTACAATACTTGTATTGTACATGTACGTATATATTTTTCATGTTTAAAACACGTATTTTTTTTTATAAAATTTTCAATAATACACACAAAATTCATGTATTATACACATAACTCTCACATATTATTGAATAAAAATAATTAAAAATTTTAAATTAATTACACTAATTTTTTTTTATGGCATGGTTTAGCCGTTCGGCTATACCTTCTAAATATAATGTATTTAACGAGTATAGCCTACGTTTTTTTTTAAAAATAAAATAGTATAGCCGGACGGCTATACTGATTTTGATATGTGCGCACATAGGAGCGAGGCAGGCCCTCTATTCTTTTTTTAATTTTTATTTTATAAATAGTACAGCCGCGCGGCTATATTTGGGTTTTTTTTTTATAAAAAAAACAAATAGTATAGCCACGCATCTGTACTGGGCTTTTTTTATTTAATTTTTTTAATCAAAAATATTATAGCCGCTCGGCTATACTTGGTTTTTATTTTTAATTTTTAACATAGTATAGCCCCTCGTCCGTACTGGGCTTTTTTTTTCATTTTTTTAAATAAAATAGTATAGCCGCTATTGTATGTGTTTGGGGTGGGGAGGTGTGTTGGGAGAACAATATTGTATATGTTTGGTTTATTTTTGCTAAACGCAAACGGCAATCATGGAAGCATGAAAGGTATATATGTGCAGGATTGAGGGTTGGACGTTGCATGACTGTGTCGAGCCAACCAATTTGCTACTGAGTTTCCTTCCTTCACGAATTGTTTTCATGAAACAACAATTAATGTCATGCTCAACGGCTACATGCGTGCTCCCAGATCATTCCTGAACAACCTTGCAAGAAACTGCAATGCCTGAAAGACATATTTTGTTTGAACTTTTGCGCTTGCAATCTGGTAGGCGTTCGGTTGAAAAGTTTAAATTGAAGAACGAACTGAACATTGAAAGTGATTTCTGGAGTGCTTCTTCTAAAAACACTTGAATTTTTAATAAAAGTTTCAACGTACTTCTAATAAAAGCGCTTGTAAATAGAAGTGTTTCCTACATAACCCATATTTAACTAATTTGGAAAGCTATCATTATTCAGCATAATGAACTAATAAAGTCTGAATATGATTCTGAAAGTGAACTTAGTTACCACTTGGGTCGATATATTATATTTATTTCTTTACCAAATCCAAGCATGAATCCGTTGAGTCCAAACCTTATGACACGGCAGAACGTTATATAAAATCGTAGGTTTTAGTTTGGAGAGGCGCTACAACCCTCATAGTTTCTTCCCTCTTGCTATCAACAAATTGAACAGATATGGAGAAATCACTCAAATAATTTTCCTGGTTGTTCTCTTGGTTGTTGCCTCTTCTGGTAAAATACTTTTCCCAAATAATTTTACCAAGTAGCAACAATATACATGTATGTATGTATGTATGTATGTATGCATGCAAATTTTGCGTGTGTTTTTTTATCTAATCTCAATTTTTACATGTATTGTTAGTAGATTTGTAGACAAGATATTTAGTTAATAATTGAAGGAAAATTTTGTGGTAGGGATACAATATGGAGCTGAAGCAAGGTATAAAGTAATTAGATTTCCCTGCAAATCATCATCGTCTGAATGCCCTGACCCAAATAGATGCCATTGCAGCCACACTCTCTGCATCTGTAAGCGAGAAAGACTACTGGACTTCTTTTCTCTAGCCTTCTCTACACACTCGTAACCCTACAAAGACATTCCATAAGGAATATGTTAGACATTTGCAGGTGTCATAGCACCAAAAAAAAAAAAAATCTTGAAATAATTGGGACTTCAGGAAACGCACAGAAGTCTGAGATGTGATCAGAACTATTTGAATAAAATAAATAAATAACATCAAATTATGTTTACCAAAAGTAAAATAAAGATTAACTTACAACAGGAGTGCATGAAATTTATACGTCCAGGATTGAGGGTTCTGCATAACAACAATGTCATGCTCAATGGCTGGGATGTCAATGAGTGTGTTGAGGGGGGCATATCCCACAGGAGAGATGTAAAGTCATGCGCCTTACTGAGCTTATAATTTCTCCACCAATTTCAATTAGTTTTGTGTTGAATGCTACGATTTTATCAACCACAAGGCTCTCACAAAAGGGAAATCGCGGAAACACGTTATGATTTAACTCCTCCAGTTGCTGCAGACAGAAAACACAAGCAAAATTTTGCATTAGCATCACAATTATAAAGTAAATTCTTCTCCCCTCTCCAGTTGTAGGCGTTGGTCCTTGAATCTCACATGAGAGAAAAGAGAGCAAACGTGAACCAAGGACAGCTTGCCAGAAGATAAACAAGTGGAAAGGCCATATGCTTTGGCAAGTCATCCTTGGCTCATATCTACTCTCCATCTCCTCATGCAAGACTCTTGAACAAATGGTATTTTTATTAATCTGAACCACTTCAGTTCATTTACATAATGCAGCATTGTCATCCTATTTATAGCCATAGACTGCATTCAGACAACTCATACCTCAAAAATTAAAGGTATGATTCTATTCCATCGTGTGACAGTTAAAGCTCTTCCACTTTTGGAATATATGTACCTTTTTTAATGGGAAGCTCATATTTTACATCATTTTGTGCTTCTATATATAGTTGGAAAGAAAAGAAGGGCGTTGACTTTGTTCAGATTGTGTGCTTGAGTTGAGTGGGAGCCATGCATGCATGTAGTTGTGGCATGATAAAGTCAATGAGAATTTGTTCTTAAAATATGAAGGCTAATCATCGGAGCCATAATTTCTCGACACATGCTGCAGGTTAGGGCATCTCTGTCTCTGCAGAGGATAAGTTCGATTTTCTCTATTTCTTTATGTGGGTTTTCTACAAAGACACTACGCACAGTAGTGCCCCGAATCATATTCTATTTAAATCTTATTAAAGTGTTTGCTAAGGATTGTATTTTTTTTTTCTTCATTATTTTCTTCTTTCTTCGGTAGGGTCATGATCGGGACTTTGGCCACTATTAATACATGATGTTATGTCACATTTCTGGATTGATTTTGCCGTAGCACTATATTGTCCGTTTTGGGCCCCTCTTTCTGTCTGCATGGTTTTGTTTTTGGGAACTTACGAGCAACTTCCCAGTGGGTCACCCATCCTAAGATTGCTCTAGCCCAAACTCGCTTAACTTCGGAGTTCCCATAACTCCGAAGCCAATGAGCACTCAAAAGGCCTCGTTCTAGATGAAGGCGGGCATGTACATATAAGGCACATCACTCCCTCTCCGTTTGTTGATGTGGGATGGGATGTTACATGTTATGTGATTAATTTTGCATGACCAGCAGCTTCCAAGTCACGTATTTTCTTAAGATGCTGCGTGGAGTAGTGTCACGGGACTACTAACACATAATCTTGAGCTATCCACAAAGAATTCACTGATAGCTGCCTAATATAATGTAGCGTTAAATGTATATTCTTGACGACACAGAACATAACTGCTAAAAATATGTAAGGTGAGAAATCGTTTTTGTGTGATCAAGAGTATACATCTACACGAACACGATCAGACACAATTATATATGTGTAACACAAGACATATAACCCGCATACTTATCCTGCACAACATAAAATATTTAGAGAAAAAAAAGTTTGACAATCCTCACATCATTATAATGAGAGTGAGTCAAACTTGGTAGACAAGTGCGCCTTAAATGGTAAAAACTTGGTTTTCTTGTAGTGTTTATCAGATGCCATTCCCAAATCTAATTTCGATACACAAGTACGCTGACCCAGGTGATGAGATAGAGGTCGATCAGGAGATATATCATATATATTACATTGTCTTTTTTGTTACAAATAAGGCATTCAAGTACTTTAAAGTGCAATTTGGATAGCATGGCAGTATGGCACCCAACATGCTCATGTTCCACCCGACTTTTTAGAAAGAATATGTGAAATTTCACTCAACTTTTGTCAACCTGTTGGTCCTAATAAGATGGCAAAGCATTTAAATCAAAAGAATGATCACCTGCAAAATTTTATAACTAAATTACTTCTTAAACTTAATTAAAAATTTAAAGGCTTTTATATAGCCATGGTACGTACTTCTCTTGCCAATGTTAGAAGAGGTTCCAAGTTCGAAACCCTCCAAACCCAACCCTATTGATCAAAAAACCAATCAAACACTTTGTTTTAATGAAGAAAAAAAAGTCTTATTAGGGCATCAATTTTATTTTCACTATAGAAACCTTCTTTTGAGAAACCAACGTATTTGCCATTCTTAACAAAATGATTGTGTTTCTCATTGATATAAGGTGTCCCAAACCAACATACTTTCTCTCTCTCTCAAATTTCAAGACCTCCAATCAGATTCTATATTCTGCAAAATATGATCTCCCATGCAGCATGTCAACCATATTCCCAAATCTGATCAGTGCTGACCATAAGAGATAACGATATCGCGGTGTCAAAGAGATACATTCAAACAACTCTCTTTTAACTTTTTGGATGGCAAGGCATAAGAATGCATGGCACTCACATCTTCATGTCTCTGATAGTGGGTTCAACGTGTACAAAGAATATATGTTCATTTCTCTCCCCATTTTTTCTTCAACTTTCTGTGGCTATATATAGCATTTGCATCCCCACCATTTCAAATGCAAGAAACAACGGAAACTTAGATTGGCAAGAAATGATTTTTCTAAAGCATTGCATGGAAAAGAATAGAGTCTAACTGAGCCAAGGATGAATTGCCGGCATTGTATATATACACCTCAAAATGCAATCTATATTTGTCGACCGGCAATTTGTTCTTGGCTATGTTGGGCTCTCTTCGTTCCATGCAATGCCATGACAGACATACGAGATATGGAATTTGCATATGAATATCTTATTCATTAGTTGTAAATGTCCAGAGGTAGCTACCTGCTCACTAACAGTATCATTTAGATCAATTGGTAAGGTTAATGCTAAGATGTTTTGGTGAAAAACCATTGTGAAATTTGTGTTTTAGTCTCTTTTTTACTAAAAAAGATTTTAATCCAAGGAAATGAACCCTATAAATACAAGTTTTTAAGAACGTAAAAGGGACCGCACATCACGCTTTCTTTATTAAATTTTACCATTTTCTAGGAGTAGAAGTAAGAGCTTTTCAACGTATCTTTCCTTCGAAGAAGTAATCCATTTTGCTTAGGGTTTTGCTAGTCATGACACAATTAGGGCAGGTCCATTGATTTTGAAGAGAGAAATATTGAGACCCCATACATATAAGTGAAAAATTTTCACAATCAATAAATAGAACAAAACACATCCTTAGTGGCATCATTTACACCGTGGTGGTGGATTACCTCTCCTCTCCTCCCCTCGTTCCCTCCCCCTCGGCACTCAGGAGTGAACCCCAGTGGGATTTCTTTCCTCCAATGTAATCACACACAAAAACTCACAATCAATAAATAGAACTAAACACATCCTTAGTGGCATCAAGTACACCGTAATCCATAAATATAACCAATCACATACTTAATTGGATCAACTACATTTATTTTCCCATATTGATAGCCAACTCAATTGACTTCTACATTATAAAAATAAAAATAAAGAATTGGATTCAATTCAAAAACTAACAAAAAAACAGCAAAATGAAGCAACAAATACAAGTGTTTAGTCAGAATCATAAATAGGCTGGATCTGAAGAAAATAATAATAATATATTTAGCAATAAAATTGATAATAATAACAATGCTTATGTCTTCGGTGAAAAGATAATAATACAAGTACATCAACATGGAATCAATAATAGATGAATGAATTAATGGTGGTGTATCAACAGCACGCTAGAACCTCTTTTTCTGGCTTTAATATTATATTTGGACTTTCATATTTTATAAGATTTTGTTATGGAATTGAAAACAAAAAGAAGCCCAGTTTCTTATTTTCTTTTGTCAAAAGGCCTTTATTTTTCAGAAAGTGAAATATGGATAAGTAAAGGGCATGTGTTTTGGTTTCTTTTATAAGTGGGCTTAAAAAAAATTTAGAGACCCAGATGCTTTGTACATAAAATGAGATTCATAAAATAATTTGGGTGGCAAAATAATTAATCAAAAAATTATGGTGTAAATCTTTTTTTTAGAGCAAATGCTCTATAAAATAGAAGCACCTTAAAAGAGTACAAACGATAGCAAGAAAACTATCTGAAACCCAATATGAGAGGCAGGATTAATAGCATAATCTTAACTAAAAAATTGTGGCCTAAACTAAACATATGGAAACAAGAGAAAGAGGAGAAAGAAAAAAATAATAAAAAAATAATCTTGGACATCCCTTCAATTTGCACACAGAAATCGCAATGGTGTAATCTCCGTATATAATATAGTTGGACGACAAAGTTAGTACTTCTCACTTTCATAGTATAATATGAATAAGTATCCACTTATACTATAACACGTAAAAAAAGTATGTGGTTATTAGTAAAACACTATTTATTTGTACCTAGTACATTGTGCAATGGGCCAACCAACTTGGTATAAATTTTCAAGTTTTGAGCGCCTCTCAGACTCTCACTTGGAAAAGCGTGCGTTTCTTTCTTTCATCAGTGATCACTGCACTCTTGGCTGTCCAAATTCCCTCATGGCAACCTCTAAGATTTTGGTCTTCTCCATATTCTTAGCCCTATTATTCAGCAGAATTACGGCAGACCCACCGCTTCCAAACGACGGCGCTTCCGCTTCTGCTCCAGAGGTTGCTGGTTCGTCTCTGAAACTGAAACTTGAGTTACTCCAATTGAAGGTTTCACTTCTAGGTGATCATTTTCACACCTTCATTCTAATGTACTTTCTGGGTTTGTTTGCTTTCTGAGAAAATGTACGAAGCGAAAAAAATAAAAATCAACTTCAAAATTTTGAATTTTACGCTTGGTACAGCAATCATAATTTTTTTGTTTTTTGGGTGAATGAATATTGAATGGGAATAACAGTCCCGTGGTCTTAATGAATTAAACACATAGTGAATATACAATTCCATATATCAGATTTTTATATGGCATTGGGTTTGTAATATTGTTTTTCCTTTTTGTTATGAGTAAAATAATCGTATGTTCTGTACATTTGGTTACTTGGAGGTTGTAGGAAAATAAAATATTTTTTACTATTGCACGTTTTCCTTACATTGGGATTTGAAAATGTGAAAATCCAATAGAAGGAATATATGGGATTGAAGTTTTTTTCAAGTGTTTTGGTATGGGTGGAGCAAAGTTTTTTGTTTTCTGGAAACCAATTGCAAACTGCAGAGTGTTCAGCTAGTTTCATTCGGTTTCTCAGAGTCCCAAAGAGGGTAGAGCCGTAAAGATGCAATTGAAAGAAGAAGTGTTTGTAGTACGAGTTAGTCCTGCATTCCTCTTCTGCAATAGAATTCAATCCTGACTCCCCATTATATTTGTAGTGTCAACATTTTGATAAAATAGGTTAGTCCACTGAAGTGCTCCCAGATTCAATGATTCTAGACCTGAGATGGTATGTCTTATAAAACAAAATAATTATTAGAGAACTCAAATGATCGACAATTTAGTAAGTGCACTAACTAACTTGAAACTTTGTTTTACATAATTGGCTACTATTTCAGTTCATTATTTTGTCTATTTTCATGACGTTCCTATTCTCATGTTGTTGAAGAATCAAGCCTTGATGAGAAAAACCGTGAACTGAAAGAAAAGGATGAAAGTATTAGACAGATGGAGAAGATTATTCAAGAGAAATCAAACAGCATTGCATTAATACAAAGTGGGATAGAGTCTGTCCAGGTGAGGTTTTAGTATTTTCTTACATTGTCTTTCAGTTTCAAGGCTAAAATCATTCTCTGGTACCATATAGTTCAGTTCACAGAGCTGTTAAATCATGAAGCCACTGTTTGGTTCCATTAGTTTTGTGGCAGAAGTATGGAAAGTGATTAAGATGTGTTTTCTTAGTGGAATAAAGTGGTTAAGAAGTGTGTCTTTGTTAACATTATCGATCCTTCACTGGAGGGTCCATTTCTGTTTTTTTTACTCATTCTATTTAGTCAACAAGTGGAGTGTAGATTATGTCTCTATGTAAACAATGGGCCTCTGTTTCTGGAAAATAAGATAGGCTTGCTACACCCCATTTGACAAGATTCTGATTTATCTGTTCTCTCTTTTCTTTTGGTTAGGGAAGAGACTCTTTAGATGTTGTGGAACTTACAGATAAGTCACATGTGCAGGCTGGTGGGCTTGAGAAGCAGGTTAGCTTTCCTTAAACTAGCTCTAATATCAATATCATGTCTTCTTGCATGGCTAATGTTTTAGTCTTCATGACAGGTTAAAAGACTTAGAGAGGACATCATAATGCAAAATAAGAGAAAAGATGAACTGGAAACCCGAGCAAGTATAGCTGAGCAGAAAATCCGTGAACTGAGTTTGAAATTAGAAAATGTAAGTACTGTGCTTTTTTCTTCTTTCTGTCTTACTAACTTTCACTTTCCTTCTCTTTCCACATTAATGACTTTCAAGTTGGGGTTACAATCCATAATTTGTTATTCACAGAAAACATAGTTTTATCCGACATACATACATGATAGAATCAGAACAGAATTCTGAGATATTGAACAGTGAATTCATGAAATTATGTGTCTTGCTATTCCATTTAATTAAGCTGAACTTTTAGTTCATATTAGTGCTTTACTTTATAGCTAAAAGGGGTTATGCTGGGCCAAATAGATAATCTTAACAGACAAAAACTTTGATACAGTTTAAAGGGCCTTTTGATTGATTGAAGTAATGGACTGCTCAGTATACATTACTTATCTCCATAATCCAATAAATAAAGCTGAAATTCAGAACTATGATGCTAGTTTGTGATCAAGGTCCTACATACAACTAGACTTGACTTGTAATCAAGTTCAGTTTTCCATGGATGCAAAAAAAAAAAAATTGTGGAAGGGGACTTTGGTATGAGAAATTTTCCTTTCTAATTCTCTTTCTATTCCTTCTCAGCTTCAAAAAGTTAGTGATGGACAGAAGATCGGAATTCGCCGAACTGAACGTGATCTTCAAGTGGCAGAGGTTTTCTGTCCGTTTATTTGCTACATGAAATTTTCTATTGCTAGATTATGGTATTAATTTTATGATATCTCAGGAAGAAATGATGATGGAAAAATTTGGGATCTCTTCGATATCTAGAGACTTGACAGAGGTAAGGAAATGGCAATGTTATAATTTTCTAATGCCTGGTGTTTTTTGCAACATTGTTGTTGTTATCTCTCTAGTTACACCCTTTTTGTTCAAAAACTTGTGGCCTTTCACCTCTGTCAATCAAACTAGTGGAACAATAAACTTATCGATTGCCTAGCGTGCAGATTTGGTTATAGCCTTATCTTATTATTCACTGGTAAATTTTGAACTTGGATAGCATTGAAGCATGTCATATTCTTGTTATCATCTTAATCAATTTTCTTAATTAAGTTTTCCATATCACTGATAGTTATATCTTGGACCCATAATCAGGCCCATGGAGGATGGCTTCTGCATACGTTTGCAGTTCATATAGGCAATTTTCAGGTAAATTTTATGCAGTTTAGTGGGTTAACAATATCAGCCTAATTCATGACTAAGTGTTTACGTGCAGTCATACATCGTGACTTACTGGAACGAGCTTGGAAGACCAGCTTTGGATCTGGGAATTGAAAAGGTGTGTCTGGTTTTCCAAAAATTGTATTTGTTAAGCATCTGTCAATAAAGATGTTGAGTTTCCAGGTGAATCTTTAACTAAAAAGAACTAGCGTCTTGTAAGCTAGAATCGCTAAGCTTTTTTTTTCAAACGATGGGAAACAGCTAAGCATTTATTTATTTATTTGCGCTTCTCAGGCCTTAGAGATGAAAACTCAAGTTGAGGTTTGGGCTGAGCTCAACATTGAAAGCATCAGAACAGTATGTTATCCCCAACATTTCTTATGAATTCTCAACAAATATTTGATGTTGTCTTTGCTTCATCAGTCCAGACTATGGTTTGATTTTGAAATGCTATTCTCAAGCTTTATAGTTTTCCTTCTATTGAGACGCTAATGCATTACTACTGTCTTGATTCCTACAAAAGTTGTTATTCAAAGTCTATCGTTGCTTTAGCTAATAGAGGAACTGATAGAGTCTTACTAGATTCCTTCCATTTTCATGTTTATCCATTTTATGAGTCTGAAGATTATTATCTTCTATGTTTATCTAGGTATTTGTTGGTGTTTATCTTAGTTAATTTACTAATGTCTATCCCGTTGTGCTAGCCTATATAACTAGGCCATTGTGTTTCAGTGTATTCTGACTTGGTTAATGAATTAAGATTACACTTTTTTCTGATATCAATGTCAATCTCCCAACCATTTCTTCTAATTCTCTGGGTGTTATCTCTCTTCTTTTTCTTTACTAATCTACACCAGGAACATTTCAGAAAGTGTCATGTGGAGCTTTCATACCAGTTTCAAGATGTTTATAATGTAACTTGGCATCAGTTATGAATCAAAACTTTGTAGATACCCTATACTAAGAAATGGATTATGGTAGAAGATGATGAATTTGAGTATGCTAGTATAAACCATGAAATATGGTTCTTACTTGGACAACTAATATGAGCATTGCCAATATTCCAAGTGTATGTGCAGGGCCTTTACAAGTATGAGAACTACTAGGGGAAATTTAGACAAATTCAGTTTCAATATGCTTTATGAATGGAATCGAATATGCAGTATTTACAGACAATGGATATGGGACTTATTGTGGGACATACAACACAATACACATTACGCTTCCTACATTAAATATTGGCTTTGTGCTGCTATTTGTGTACATTGTTTTTTGGCCAAGTTTCTGAAGGTATGATGATGGTCCCTCAGTTTTTGGCCAAGTTTCAGAAAAGAACTGTCCGTTTAGGGATTAAGTGGTAGATCTCCCTAAATTGCACAGAGACCTTTTGAGATAAAACCCCACACCTGGACGGATCCATGGGCCGATCAACCCCGGATGGACCTTGGTGGTTAATTTAGGGACAATATCGGTGCAACTATAACACTATAGACAAGCTAAGAAGATGTGTGCCCCAACACCTTGGAACATATTATTTGCCAGATCAAGGTTAACTTTGTGCACCTGTGAGGGTGGTCCAAAGATGAGATTCTTCGTTATAGATATTGAATCGTAACTCTTGTAATTGTAAACGTAAAACCTTTGTATTGGGTACTATTACTATATCAAGGAAACCTTAAAATTTGAAAAGGAACGTAAAGCAGGCAGAGGTTTATCTGATTCATAATCAAAGTTCTGAAGTGTTAGTATCAATCTTGGTGTTTGACATGATTCTCTTTTCTGCATACTGGGTGTTCTGTTAGCTTTTCTATTTGACATTTTGAGCGAAGTTGGTAACGTATCTAACTCTCCCTCTGTTAATTTGAAGAAATGGATCCCAAGTTTGAAGAAACAGTCGTTTGCATTTATAGCCTGTCTTAAACCACATATTCAGTCCATCGCTACAAATACTGTTGATGTCTATCATTCATCAAAGAGTTCTATAGCACCACTTGTTTTCAAGGTGCAAAAGTTGGCAGATCCTTACATTCAGGTAAGCCCTTCATGAGACTTTAGCTCATTAAGTGCATAGAGTAGATGGATGGAATTCCTTCTTATGGCATTTCTATGTTGTGGCAGGAAGCTAAGAAATTTACCGACCCATACATTGATCAGGTTGCAATGGTGACAAGACCACATTTCGATAAAGTATCTGTTGTCCTGCAGCCGTGTGCAGAAAAAGTAATCTATGCATATGGACAATTCATCAGAACTGCAACGTTTTACCATCATGAGGTATGACTTCGTACTTATGTTTTTATGTATAACATTAATACCTAATTTAATCTTGAAACACGAGTGGGAGATGCAGCATGATATATGGTGCCGCTAGGAATTTAGTTTGGTTACAGAAACTAAAAGGGAAAAAAATTCCTGGAATGTGACATCTTTGGGGAACACAAATTTTTAGGAGTCAAAGGACTAAGAAGGAACTGATGTTTTTGCTTCTGTGTATCTCAATTATTGTGTATCTGTTCATGACAGAGAAAGGAGAGGGGAATAGTACAAAATAATCAAAATTAAGAAAATAAAAAAAAAGAAGGGGGCTAAGGATGAATGCTTGCATGATATATCATATACAATATTCTTCTCTTAAGTAATTACATATTTTTATTTTGCATCTATCAATGATTTTGTTCCATGGAATTTCAAAAATGTAAACATCAACTTTTAGAAAATTATGCAGATTAAGACATAAATACCTAAGGACCTGGCTAACTCTCCATATGAGTGGTAGCTAGATCTATGATTGTTTCATACTAGTTTCTAAAATCCATTTCATTATGACAGGTTGAAGAAATGCTAAAAGGTAATGAGTTCACGCAATCACTTGCAAGTATGGAAGTGGCATGGTTTGCGGTATGTATTTAACTAATATGGTGTAAATGTAACATCAATTATTTTATATTATATGTTCTCTAGTATACTTAGGTGATTAAATATCAATACACAGCTACAACTTTTTGTCTTTAACTTCTTTCTATTGTTGAGGGCAGGGGTGGGGTATAAATCCTGTTATTTGCTATCTGAAATATATATCTAATAGTTTCTTCTTCTTCTCTTTCCCCAATTGACATAGGCCGCTGCTTTACTAGCCCTGCCCGCAGTTTTCCTGTTTAAGTTGTATTCGGCTATTTTCAGGTTAGTTTTATTCAACATTCGTCATCTTTTCAGGTTAGTTGTATTCGGCAATCTTCAGGTTAGAAGGAAGTAAAGTTGAAGTGATGAAATTTACTCTTTTTAACTATGAAATCATGCTTGAATTGTGCAGAAAAAAGACAAAGAAGCGTAGTTATAGTTCCCAAGAAAACCACACAGGTCGCAGGCTCAAGCGTGCCTATCCCGCAAAATGAAGTACATGAGGTAACTAGATGCTTTCTAAATATTGTTTTCTATGAATATTTATCTGGGAGTAATTTTGATTTGTTTTGGGAATGGTTTGATGCCATGCTTGCATAGCAACTGGCTTGGGATGTGCTGGGTGTTTTCATCTTTTTACCTTCTCACTTTATGGTCTGAAGCTTCTTTGCCAAAGATACTCGAGTAGTATTTGTTTTGTTTCCTTTGGTAATGCCATGTCTATGTATATATCCTTTTAACACCTAAATTTTACATGGTTACTTTTATTTTACAATATAATACAAAATATAAATGAACAAGATTGAAGTTTTCATTCAAAGCCGATGTCGATTCTGTTAGTAGCTCTGCTGCATTCGAAATTTTGTGATTGTAGTGATCATTTTGCAGATGTTTGATCCCTTGGTTACTTTGAGGTACTTGATCATAACCTAATAAAGTTACTTTCATTTACTGCAGATGCAAAGTTTCCCATTTATCCCAAAATCAAGGCTTTGTTGAATTCGGGAGCCTTTCGTCACTTGAATCAGATGCTAAATTCAAAATCAAACATTGTATTGTGCAGACAAAAAAAAGCTTGAAATTTCTTACTTAGGAATCAATACGTCCAAGTCGATTAGAAGTTCAGGGATGACAGATATTGGACTGTATGTAGTTTCTTTTTTCTTTTTTTCCTGAGAAAATTACAGATGAAATGAGGTTTATGCATTTCCAATATTTTCTATTTTTCCTTTTGCATCCCATTTAGAAAGCCTTCTCTTGAGTGAGAGTTTCTTTAGTTAGAAAGCCATCTAAGAAACGATTCTCGATATTCTGTTTTAGATACTCTAAAAAAGGCTCCGATTAAAAAACCAAATTATAAATTGGCTATATATTGTGTCAATATCATAACAAAATTTCTTGGTTTTCAAACCAAAAGTTTAATATTTTATCAACAAAACCATGGCTTAATACACAATTTTATTCTAAGAATATTGGAAATGCATGCTTCTACTGCTGCACAAATTGGAAGTATTGCAGTTTTTTTAGCATGATGATTTGTATTAACAAGTGGGATAGGACACTAATTAACAATGACAAGCCTAATATTTCCTAATTAAAGCATGTAAACAAGGGATTTCGAGCCTCTGCATTTAGGTTCTGTGCATTTACGCGCATTTCGATAAATTCAAGCCTCTCAACTAATCTAACGACATAACACAAAACATGTCATCAAATTTTTAAATCAGATTTTTTCATTTTTTATTTATTTCTAAAATTGATGTAAACCCTAACCTTAACGCGAGCGTGTTTTTTGTTCTCTCTCGCAAGTGTACTTTTTTTTTTCTTCTTCAACTTCTTTCTTCTTGGGAAGCATAGAAAAACAGTGGGAGAAACTAGCCATTTTTCCAATTGAAACATTAAAATAAGTCGAACACAAAACCAAACTTCTCAAATCAATTGAGAAAGAGAATGAACAACTCTTTTAAACAATGAATTCATCTCCATTACACACCTAAATGCAACTAAAATTCATGATAGTCTCAAAATTCCTTCAATCTCATGTGGTTTACATCTCCATTACACATGCTTATGTCATCTTTGCTACATGCGTTAAAATTAACCTCAATGTGGTTGCAACACAACATTACCAAGAAAAGAGCACGTTACCAGGAAGAAAGAAGTTGAAGAATAAAAAAAAAAAAAGTGGGAGGGAAGGGAGCACGACCAGGAAGGAGAAGGTACGCTACAAGAGGACGCTCACGAGAGAGCCAAAACAAAAACAAACAAAAAAAGGCCCACGTTAAACTAACCTTAACGCCATTATGGTTAGGGTTTACATCAGTTTTGCAAATATAAATAAAATAAAATATCCTGATTTAAAAGTTTAATGAGATGTCGATTTAAAAGTTTAATTAGGTGTCATGTGTTAAGTTGTTAGATTGATAGAACGGCTTAGATTTTCTGAAATGCAGATACACGCCCGGGGCCTAAGAGGCTCAGGATTCGTAAAGAAGCTCAAGCTAAAAAGACTATCTTAGAAATAACACATATTTCCTAAGATTAGTATGATCAAGCAATTAAACATATGAGCTAAAGTATCAACTTCCACTTACTGAGAAAAACATGACAATCATAAATATCGTTCGTAAGTCACCTATTTCATTTCAAGTAACTAAGCCCTCTGCCATCTAACAACATTGTTTCTCATTTCTTCATAAAACAAAAATGACAGTAATCCAACACCACATCCCATCCCCGCAAAATCATTCTCTTATACACATTTAGTGAAAACAAATTATGCAAGAAAACCACTAACTTCTATCCAACCATCTTGCTCACTTGCTGTCGGTGAAATCTGCATCAATAACATCTCCATCAGGTCCCTTGCCAGACGATGATTCTGAAGGTCCACCAGCTTCGGCACCAGGTGGAGTTGGCCCTGCACCAGCACCAGCACCAGGAGCGCCAGGCTGGTTGTAAAGAGACTGGCCAAGCTGCATTACTTCCTGGTTAAGGGCAGCGATGGCATCTTTTATTGCTTGAGTTGAACCCCCGGCAACTGACTCCTTGAGCTCTCCAAGTTTTGCCTCAACCTTCTCTTTAACTTCGGCTGGAACCTTGTCTCCCAGCTCTTTCAGCTGCTTCTCAGTCTGGTAGACAACAGAATCAGCCTGGTTCTTTGTGTCAATGGCCTCTCTCTTCTCCTTGTCCTCCTTTGCAAACCGCTCGGCTTCACTAACCATCCTCTCCACCTGTATGTTTTTAGACATTTCCATCAAAATAATTCAAGACTTAGACACAGTAAAGGCATGCCTAGACTTCAGCTCCAAATATAATATCAGGAAGCTGGCAAATTTTTTACTTGCTAGTTAACAACATAGACATACCTCATCACTAGGCAATGTGCTGGCACCAGTAATCGTGATGTCTTGCTTCTTCCCTGTGCCCTTATCCACAGCAGCAACTGAGAGAATACCGTTGGCATCAATGTCAAATTTGACTTCAATTTGAGGAACCCCCCGTGGCGCAGGCGGGATACCATCCAAACGGAAGCTCCCAAGAGATTTGTTATCTCTAACAAATTCTCTTTCCCCTTGAAGTACATTAATCTCCACACTTGTCTGTCCATCTGCAGCTGTTGAGAACACCTCTGACTTCGAGGTAGGTAGAGTTGTGTTTCTTGGGATGATCTTTGTCATGACCCCACCAAGGGTCTCCAAACCCAATGACAGTGGAGTCACATCCAAGAGCACAATGTCACTGACATCACCAGCTAATACACCAGCCTAGAATCAGGAAAATAAAAAGCATCACAGGTCAGATATGATAATAGTAACACAAACTGTCTCATGAATAAAAGAACCAACAACTTTAGAAAGCTTTATATCAGTTAACAAAACAAAACAAAAGAAGCTTTGTCCCCTCACAAGTCAGAAAAATGATAGTCACACCACAATGGGCATAGCCTGTAGATGGAAATCATAGACCCACCTGAACTGCAGCCCCTAAGGCAACAACTTCATCAGGATTAACTGTAACATTTGGTTCCTTCCCTGTCACCTTCCTTACAAGCTCCTGCACAGCTGGTATACGTGTTGAACCACCAACAAGTATCACCTCATCTATATCTTTCCAGGCGAGTTTTGCATCCCTCAAGGAGGTTTCAACCGGTGTTCGAAGCCTATAATAAAATTTAAATGAAAACTTTACTATAGAATCAAATATTTCCAGGGTCCATAGAACCACAAATTATACCCCTAAATATGGCAACCAAAAAGCACTCTGCAACCCTAAGCACCAAATAGGATATCTTGATATTAGCAACAAAAGGAGCTACAGAAAAATATGCAGATATCCATAGTCTTTGCATGTTGAAACAACAGTTCACACCTGTCAAGCAAGTCTGAGCACAACTCCTCAAACTTGGCCCTTGTAAGGGTTGTCTCAATGTGCTTGGGGCCATCAGCAGTAGCAGTAATGAAAGGCAGACTGGAACAAAACAATTATCACCAATAAAACATTGTTAGAAATGAAAACAGCCAAGAGAGCTGCAAAACGCTTCACAGACAAAGTAAAGGTTCTCAGATATTCCCAACGAACCTAATGTTAGCCTGAGTCAAAGATGACAACTCCATCTTGGCTTTCTCAGCTGTCTCTGTCAGCCGCTGAAGAGCTTGTTTATCCTTCAACAGATCTATTCCTTCATTTCTTTTGAAGTCTGCAGCAAGCCAGTCAACAATCCTCTGTACAATAACATCATTATCAGAACCATCCTTATCACTATTTAGGCCTCAAAACTACACGCAAAGGAGATAAAAAAATTTAATGTAAAAAGATTCAAGTGTACAGTCATAGCATTACAGAATTAATAATAAAAAAATATGTACCTTATCGAAATCATCACCACCCAAATGTGTATCTCCAGAAGTAGATAACACTTCAAACACACCATCACCAACCTCCAGTACTGTAATGGAAGAAGAACAAGTTAGAAAAATTATCTATACAATGAAAATTTTTATAAATAAATCTAATAACACCACCAAAACCAACAATGTATTTACAGAATTGGCTAGGGAACATATCCCAGAAACAAACATCATACCTGAGACATCAAAAGTACCACCTCCAAGGTCAAATACCAAGATAGTTTCATTGTTCTTCCTGTCAAACCCATATGCTAATGAGGCAGCTGTGGGCTCATTTATGATTCTAAGAACTTCCAAACCAGCAATACGACCGGCATCTTTTGTAGCAGTCCTTTGAGAATCATTGAAGTAAGCAGGCACAGTGACCACTGCTTTAGTGACTTTATCATTCAAAAACTTTGAAGCATCATCCACAAGCTTCCTCAAAACCTAAACCAGTGATAAAAGGAATTAAAAATAAGACAATCAAAGTATTACACTGGTTTTGAAAACAAATCAAATTCTATTAACAGAATCATGCAAATAGCTTCAGAAGGTAAATGAAACGACATTTTTTTATGGCAAACAAGTAATGCCCAAATGTTTTAATGTTTCACAAATTCACGTTAAAAGACAAGTACAAACGTCCTTAGAACTTAACTAGTTACCCCCATTATACCCAGTTATCTACCGCCCACTTATTTAGTCTGGCTCAGGGTGGGCAAATGAAAATAAGAAGATTTGCCGCTCATAATTCCAAGCCAGAGGTTTCCATGTGAAAAAAAAAAATCAAACTTACAACCCAGATGTGCCAAGAACACGCAATTTCCCAGCATTGCAATGAAGCATCACAATTCAGCAATCCATCCAGTCTCAGTTGTGCCCAGTTTTACTCACCAGCTCATTCAATGCAAGTTATACACTGTCCATACATTACCATCCAACAAAATTACCAGTAAATTTCATGTTTTTCTTTCATTTTCCCACCATACAAACAAACCCATATACAAATTCCACAAAACCCATCACCAAAATCATTGACTACCAAGAAATGACGTCAAAATCTTATTTTCTATAAATCAAAACAGCATAAGGCAAAAGATTACTCCAAAAATTCACCACATTTCTATTCTCTTACTTTTTCCAATACCTAAAGAGACCCAAATAAGTAAAATTTGAACAAACAATCACCAAAAACACAGAAGCAGACAACACCCAAACACAAATACCCCACAAAATTATACCTGAGCTGAAATTTCTTCAGCGGCAAACTGTTTCCCAATAGCAGGACAATCAAGCTTAACATTCCCATTTTCATCCCTAACAACTTTGTACGACACCTGCTTAGACTCCTCGTCCACCTCGGACATCTTCCTCCCAATGAACCTCTTCACCGAGAAGAAGGTGTTCTCCGGGTTCACAACGGCTTGTCGTTTGGCAATCTGCCCCACAAGCCTATCTCCGTTCTTCGTATACGCCACCACGGACGGCGTCGTCCTCTGACCCTCAGCGTTAGTCACTATGGTGGGCTTCCCACCCTCCATAGCCCCAACAGCCGAGTTAGTCGTCCCCAAATCGATACCCACAACTTTCTCGTTGACTATGCGGAGCGGCCCGACCCTTCGAACGCCACTGGATCTCAGGCTCATAAAGCCCTTCAACGGCGTCGTTTGGCCGAGCCTCTGGCCCAAAAACACCGTCCTCGGGGTTGTGAAATTGGGCCTCTTGAATGAAGAGCCAGACGCAGTGCCGAGGACGTTGATTTGAGCAGTGGAGGAAGCCATTGCTGAAAGGTTTTTAAGGTGAGTTAGGGTTTTTACAATCTGTATAGAAACCCTAAAACTACCCTAGAAATTGGGAGGAGGCGAAGATAGAGGACAGAGAGAGAGAGAGAGAGAGAGAGGGAGTTGGGTGGGAGCTTAGCTTTGAGACCGGTAGAGCGGCGAAGTGTGAAGTGTAAGGAGATAAGAGGGGAAGAAAAGAGACGAGAAGAAAACGGTAGAACTTTCTTGTTATCGCCCTTTTTTATCTGTCCGTTTGCTTTTATTGGGCCTTGGTGTTCACTCTTTGGGCCCATTTCGTCTGCTATTGGGCCTGTCAGGCACACTCAATAAATGAGGGTTTGGTGGTGCCACGTGGGAGGTTGGTCTAGGGCTCAGAGAGCTTTTGCCTTTTTCCGAACTTTTGTGATTCTATTTGATTCCATCAATTTACTTTTAGCTGCCATCTGACATTTTTTCGGATGTGCTAACAAGTCGGCCACGCGGCTTAGCAAGGGCCATTGATTTTAAGAAAACCCTCGACTCCAATTTGCGCCGGCCTAAAGTAATTTTTTCATAAAATAAAGAGAGTTGTCCCTGAAGTTCTGGAAAAAATAATTTTAAAAAAGTTGTCCTACAGCAATACTATATATCATACATAAGAGCAAGTTTACCGCAAGGTCTTTTGCCCGAACAGGATAGGGTCTAGGCTCGTGAACGGCTCTAGCGAGCAAGGGCAAGTTTGGGTAAGGCGTGGGACCCACCAATCCAGACAAATCCAGCTTGTGTTGTTGCATGGGCAAAGTGATGCACTGTTGACGTCAACTTAAATAACAAAAAAATTCAGAAATTTTTTTAATTATAAATACCTAGCCATTTTCTTTACTTTCCATACCAAAATTCTATACGAATTCATCTCATCATATCTTATGTGAATAGTAATTGTCATTGCCCTAGTTCATAAGGGTGGAAGTGCTCTAAGGAGATTTATAGCTCTAGTAGTTAAGAGTATTTCCTCGTGTAACCGTCTTCTTCTCTTGATATCGTTTGGTTAGGTTTGATTATATTATTTTTTTAATATATGATCCAAACTGAAAATATTGAATAAAGAACCAAGTAGCATTTAGATAACCCGAGAAAACTCGCACCGAATTGATATTTAAAATTAATTTATTACACATGACAAATATATTAGTGGATCGCATAACACTACAAATTATGAATGGATTGTTGCGTTATTTGTTCATTTATTGTTATTTTCATGTTGGTTTGTAACTTTAAAATTAATTCATTTTATTTTTTAATTAGATGAATTGGACTATTGGTTCTTTATTTCTTACTTGGATATTTTGGACTATTGCCTTTTAGGAACTTATTAATGTTATGTGCAGAGTCGACTCTCAGTTTTTCAAGGCCTAGGGCGACAACAAATAAAAGGTAAATCTTGGGCTCGAACGTAGGCTCTTTAAAGATCGAACAAAGTCACATACCAATCCTACTACAAGGAATTTATTCTGAAATTTTTGCAGCTTTATTATTTACGACTCTGGAGTATAGCCTCATAAGGAAAATAGAATTTGGAGGATGTCCTTAACGTGGGGCCCAGGATGGGTGCACTTCCTGCCCTTGCTCAAGATCGCCAATAATTATGTGAAATGAACATTAATTGTATTTTTACTACTTACTTAGTAGGTTTATTTTTAACCATAAAAGTATCCTACCAAATCGTCACGATCGTTTAAAGGCCCTCGATAAACAGTTAACGGAAGATATTTTGGCCTACCAAAAGTTCGATTTGATTAACAGGTTAGGTCATCTACCAAACCGAAGTAACCATGCCTACTATAATTTTTTTTAATATAGAGCCAACAACTACAAGCAAAGGCCTCTAGGATAAGGAGGCCCAAAGAGATCAAAGTTAAAAGCAAAAGAACATAATAAAGGCAGCCCATGCTCCCACAACATGGAGTTGTGTTGGTCCCTTTTTTTGACACTATGAGTATTTCGGGTCGAACTGCTCTGGAGAGTTTAAAGGTTGTCGAGTCAACACTAATGCCCCGATTGGATTTTTGGCCTATGAGAGGATTCTTTTAACTTTTGAACAAAATTGAAAGTTGGATTAGGCTGACAAGAACGAGCGAGCTCGGGTTGGGCCGTGATGACTTGTTTCTCATGTCCTGATTGCGGATTGCGTAGGCATGCCACTATTGGATATGAGACTAACCCAATAGATCTGGTATATGCAGTGTAGGATATCGGTTTGTTGGATTCGCACTTGTTCTGGACTTCTGCACAAACCATTATGCTCCAATGAGGGTACTAGCTTGGATAAGTTCTTTTCTATGCATCAATCAAGAAGACTTCAATATTCTTTCATTTGTGCGTTGTTAGTATGATAGATACGAACAATACCTGAACAAATAAGAAGAAACCAATGTTGTGGTTAATGTTAACCTATTTGGGTCCAAAAACCTAACTTACACCTGAGGAGACCCTAAACTAGGTCAAGAGTTCAGCTGATTCGAACCCAGCAATGTAGTTCGGGTCCGAACGAGCCCTTACTTTCAGACTAATAAAGCCCTATTCGGTCCTAGACCCTTGTCTTGGGTCCAGATAATAAGCTTGAATAATACAAAATAGGGAAAATAAATTATCCTACAAGAGTATATAAAGCAACAAAATAGCATATATTTAAAGAGACAGCTAAAACTAATTTCAGAAAATGGAGAGGTTTCAAATGTTAGAGATTCCTCTATCCAATTCTGGCTTGATAGCAAATAAAAATAAGAGCCAAAGAAATCTCCATTTAGCTAATTTCAAACACTAGTCACAAATTTTTATTTTTTTTAAAGTCTGGAGATTTCTCTATCCAGTTTCAGTAACAAGTATGTTTACAATAATTCAAACTAATTGTTTAAAAGAAATCATACCATAAGGATGGCAGAGCGACAAAAGATAAACGCTAAAATAGTCAACTGGTTATCTAAACATTAAGTAAGCTATTTGAAAAGATCTTGAGGTCTTTTTTTTCAAGTGTTTTCAAGAAGTTGCGTTTGATTTTTGGAGAGAGAATCTCCTTTTGCTGTTGCGGAGCCTCTGTATTTATAGGCAAGAATTCTTAATGATGAAGGTTGAAAGAGGATATTTGGCTGTTATCCAAAGTCAGTTGTTGATCTGTCTTTCTGAGTCGGTCTATAGGTGAGAGGACTAAATATCTCGAACAAAACTATTGGTCTCAAGGATGCTTTTCTGACCTGTGTCTTTTTATAGCTGGTAATTGATTTCTTCCGACTATGGTGTCTTTTATCCAGCTCTCTTTTTTTGTTGGGAGATAAGGCGGTTAAGTTGCCATTAATGGTGACAATCCTTCTTCAGACCCTCACGTAGGTCGATGTGTAACGGTTACCAATTTTCTTAACTTTTAGTGTGGACCAAAATTGGGGTCCCATAGCACTGTGGGACTCTACGAAGTTTTTACCCACCGTTGCCCCAAAATCAAAAAGTTCTTTTTGTCGTTTCTAAAGGACAGATATTGGGCCTGGTCTTAATTAATCTTTTTCAAGAAGAAAATCATTTTTGGCCCATTTTCCAAATATGGTACAAACAAGTTGTTAAACCCATGACCCAGGTTTGCAAAAGCATCAACTGTTAAATTTGCCTCCCTAAACACGTTTAAACTGCACTTCTTAACAAAATGAGTTCAAAATGAGAATCTATTGAATTAACAGTCGAATGCTCTAAGAAATTGTTGCCTTGCGTAAAACACAGTCTATAATAAGCTTCAAATCTCCTTCAATCAAAAGTTAGCGCAACCCTTTGTGTGTACGAGACATTACGTCATGGTGATCGTTGCCTTTCCAATATTTTTAGGGGCCTAATGCATGGAGAATGCATTTTCAAAATACCAAGAAATGCATTTACACCCCCATAAAAATGCTACTCTTACCACATCTTTATATTATCTTATGTGGCAACTGAGGTGGACAGCCACATCAATTAAAATTATTTAATATTTTCTTTTCTTTTATGATTTATTCTAGTATTTTGTTTTTCTAATTGCCTTAATTAAAATACACTTCATTGATTTAATTGATGTGGCATATAATATGGACATGCCACATCATGTGATATAGAAATGTGGGATAAAAATGTGGTAAATGTAGCATTACTCATAAATATAAATTACAATATGAAATAAATCTCAATTATAATAGGACTAGATAAATGGGTAAGTAACCAAAATCATAACATAGTAAGGAACTAAAATCCTAACTAAATAAGGACTCGCCAACAAAATCCCCTAATTTAATTGGTGTAAAATCCTAAATCTTTTTGTAAAAGGATTCTAATGATTATATATATAACATGAGAACCATGTTGTTTCTTCAATCATAATTACGCAATAGCAATTACTTTTGTCCTAGCAAAGAGAATTAACCATGTTTGGTCGTCGAGAAACACTTGCTCCTAGAAGAAGAAGAATGACAACAGGGCAGAGACTAAGAAGCATCCATGCCCTCATCATGTTATCCTTCCTTGGGATGACCTTTGTAGCAATGTTGTGTTTAATTTTCGGATTAGTTCATTCTATGATTTTTACCTAATGGATGGTGAGCAAAAGTATGTCTAGATCCTCTACCTTTTCATATCATTACTCAGTAGAGAGTTTATTTGATCTTCGAGAATAAATTCCCATGTCGAAAATTCAGGGTTTAGGGTTCAGATATCTCCTCTCTTTGATTTAGGAGGCTGGTATTTCTTCCTTGTGGTTGGTTCGGCTTTTGCATCAGCGGGTGTAATTTTACTTTCAATTTTTAGTTTTGGTTAGTTTTATTTGTTGCTTTATAGGTCCTGATAACTTGTTGGACCTTTTATTATTTTCTCCAAATTTTGTTATCACTCTGTTGTTATGCCAATGTAAAAACTTTATTAGAATATGAAATAACTTGGTTTTCAAATACACAATTTTGTTCTTGGAAGTTTTTAGCCTCATTTTCTAGAACTGCCGGCTGCTAGTTTTGCACAGAGTGAAATGCAGGTTTAAAAACAGTACCGCAATCGGTATTCTGATCATTCCAAACGTTGGGGTTGAGTTTTTTAAAGTCAGAAAATACGTTTGGTAGTGAAATACTGATGTTGAATTTTTTAAATTTTTTTTTGAAAGAAACTGTTTCGTTTGAAGGAAAAAGAAAACCTATTTAAGCAACTCCAAGGCCTAGTTTGGGATTGCTGTTACTTTTTAAAAAAGTTGTTTCTGCTATGCTTTGAAAATAATGAACTGTAAAGTAAAGCAGCTCCATACTTGGTAAACAATATTTTTAAAGTGCTGTTAGTACAAAAAGCAGTGTCAAAACCGTTTGGTAAATTTTAATATAAAATTGTTGTAACTGTAAATAATGACTAAAATAGACATGATGTTGAAAGTGTTACGTACTAATTATGTGGTGGTAGTAGTAGTGATGGAGTGGAGGTGGTGGTGGTGATGAAGGTGGGTTGGTGGTGGGGATGGCAATTGTGGTGGTGGTGATGGTGGTGGTGGTGGTGATAGTGGTGGTGGTGGAGGTGGTGGTGGTTGCGGTGGCGGTGGTTGCGGTGGTGGTGGTGGTGGTTGTGGAGGTAGTGAATGTGGTAGTTCAAATGGTGGAGTTCGATGTGGAAGTGAAGATGGTGTCATTTTTTAAAAAATGAAAGATGGTAATTTGAGAATTAAAAAAATTCCTTAAATGTTCATCTCTTCTTTTTTTGAAAGCAGCTTTGAAAAGCAACCAAGAGCCTACTTTTAAAAATTGCTGTCAAAAGGCCACTGCTTTTAAAATAATCAAGATATTTTATTTTTACCAAACATCTTAAAATGCTTAACTTTAAAGTTAAGCAGATTTTTGGTGAAAAAAAGCAATCTCAAACGGGGCCCAAATGCTACAAGAACAAAACAAATACAACACAGAGGAGGACAATCTTTCTGAACTCAGCTAGTTTTTGAAGCTCCAAAAAACACAACTGTTTCTCAATTCAATAACTTCATGGTTCGAAAACTTTGAAAACCAAGTCGCCTTCGACGTTTTCAGAAAGTACAAAAGAAAAGTGAAGAGGATAAGTTTATATTTGTAAAGTATCAAACTTAACGAATATGTAGTTAAATTTTATTTTGAAGCTGGGTAACATATATATAAATCAAAGATATTCAAACAGAAATACGACTGACATTGTCATGGAACAAAATTGACAAACTAAACTAATATAATTCCAGTTACGAATGACAAAAATAGTCTACCAGACAAAACCCAGCAGGAAAAACACATCATAATATTCTCTCTTGCTACACCAATTTTCCTCCTCATCCCCAACTCAAGGAAACAAAAGACATTGGTAAACCAAAAAAAAAACAAAATAGACTATGAAAACGTCTTTAGAATTTTAAAGAAGTAAATTACTGGGATACTCCAAGCCACTTTGTGAAGTTGTCAAACTCTGTGTAGTCGCTGTCTGAGATCATCGTTTGGTACCATGCCTTGCCAGCTGCCTTGATGGTTGAAGCTTCCTCCTGGATAAAGAGAAAAAGACAACAAAGAAATACATTATTACACAAGCCCAGATCACATAAAACAGTGCAAAAGATTAAGAACAGTACTAATGAAATTCCTCCACATAAAAAACAATGACCGTGAGCGGATATCTGGCTCGATAACATGAAGGCAGCATTCTATTAAGAATCGGGACTGATTTATGAATATGTCAATCATACTCCAAAACAGACTCTACATCGATACAATCAATCACGAAAATTATCTGCCTTACAATCAAAAGCAATTGAACATAAAATTATATATATAACATGTATAAAGCAACATGCATCCCCTAACCTTAGAATGATAAGCAACTAAAAAAACAAAAGTATTAAGATGCACTTACAGAGACTAACATGTGCATTCAAACAATTCAAATTTTGGAATAAAAACAATAATGCAATTAAGCATACAACAATCAAGCTTTGATTCATAGCACTAGTAGAAATACAACACCAATTAAAAACGAAAACCCCCAACAAAAACATATTCCCAATCGAACAATCTTAACCACCATATAAATAATCAACAGAATCAATTGACCACAAACAGAAACATATAATCTCAGAAGTTGGGGTGATTTGATTACCTTTGAAATGGGCTTCCTCTTCTTGTCAAGCTTCTCCTTCTTAGCCTTGACCCTCTCCGCCTCGGCCAACAAAGACATTCTCCTAGCTGTCTTTGCATAAGGATTCAACTTAAGCAGGGTATTCAGATTCTTCAGAGGATTCTTTTTCAATGGAGCCCTCTTCACTTCCTTCTTGATCGGCCTAACAACACTCTGAACCTCATCGGAGTTAATAATCCTCGCCAAATCAGCATTTACCATCTTCGACCTCGGCAACACATAACCATTCTTCTTCTCAGAAACCTTATCAAATGAGCCATAGATCGAATCCAATTTCTCGAAGGCCGACTTGGTCCAGACGACAAACCGACCCAAATGCCCACCGGGAGCAAGCTTCAACAGATTAAGCCTCTCCACATTGATGATATCAATACCAGGAATGTTCCTAAACGCCTTCACGAGCTTGGCCCCCTCAGTCCCGTACACAATCAACGGCCCCTTTCGGTTAATATACCGCCTGTTCCTCATCTTACCCTTTCCAGGTCGGATCGAGTGGCTGTCCTTCGCCTTCTCGGCATCGGAGTAAGCCCCGATCTGCTTCAAAACCTTCAAAGCCGCGGAGGTCTTCTCAACACCTTCAATGGAGTCGCTAACAACCAGGGGCAATTCAGGAACAGTCTCAATCTTGTGCCCGCGGGCCAAAACAAGAGACGGCACCGCCGAGGCGGCGATCGCCGAAACGACGGCGTACCGCTTCTGGTTGACGTTGATCTTCCGGTGCCAGCGGCGCCAGATCTTGGTGGGCGCGAACATACGGCCACCTCGGCACATGTTTCCGAAAGCTCCCTGGCCAGCCCGGTGGGTCCCGCCTCCGGGGACACGAGGGATACGGGAGACGGCTCGGCCCGTACCCCAGGACTCGGCTGAGGTCTGGTGGCCGGCCTTCTTGGAGACGGCATAGGGCTGGCGGGAGTTCTTCGAAATATTGGAGTGGACGAAGGTGACAATGTCGGGCCGGATCGAGGCCTTCATGACGTCGGGTAGGGCAACGGTTTGGGTCTGGTCCGTGGCCATGTCGCCTTCCAAGGACTGGACTGTGACCAGGGGACGCGCAGCTGCGGCGGCGGCGGCCATTTGGGCTCTCAGAAAATTAAGGGAAGGGGAGATGGGATATACGAACTCTGGACTGAAGCGGCAGCTAGGGTTTTGTGTTGTTTTTTATAGTGTAAACGTGGAAGTTAGGGTTTGATTGGTTTTTTTTTTTTTTTTTTTTGGGGGCTTATGTTAAATGGGCTAGTTCTGATCGCTTCTCTTCGGCTATTTGGGCTTAAGTGAAGGTTTTGTTTGAATTTTAGCAGAAAGTATGAACCAAAACCCACAAAAGATTTACCAAAAGCGGAGATGAAAATTATCTGTTACACTAGATAAATGTACACAACCATCCTCGTAGTTTTAAGTTTTAACTGCTGAACTTCAGTATTAGCTCTTGATTTTTCAAGAATGAGACTCAGACTCGATAATAAGGTCATCTCCAACCTATGAGGTCAAATTCAAAATGTCCTAAATTTTAGCTCAATTTTTCTCTCAATCTAAGAAAAGTAAGGACTAAAATTTGGAAAAATCCAAACCTGAGGCCAAATACCAGCTATTGCCCTGGACTGGAAAATTTTTTGGTAGAGTCCACTCAAGGTTGACGTAGCCCATGTGCAAGAAGGAATCAATGGGGCGCCATGTGTCTCGTTGTTGGTGCTGCAGAAAATGTCGCGCTCTAAGTGTCTCAACACTTTTTTTCTTTTTTTCTTTTTTATTCCAACAATAACCCAAGTCAACGATCCATATTAAATCCAAGCTATTTTAATGGTAAAAAAAAAAAAAAAAGATCCAATGGCTGAAATTTAAATCCAATTGTTAAAATAATACTTTAAATTAATCTAAATCATATACAACCCCAAAACTCACTCCAAACTCTATAAATACCCACATATTTCTCAAATAAAATTATATTTATGAAATTTTAATTTTTTAAGGTCAAATTGTTCAAAAAATTAAATTATGAAGTTATTTTAAAAGATTAAATGAAGAAAAATTAGACTTTAACTATTCTTAAGTAATTTAATAAAGTTGCGGACTTAAAATTTGAGTCTAAAGGGTTGGGGAAAAAACGGTTTGAGTCCGGTCAAAACCCAAATAGTTACTTTTTGGAGGAGGAAAAGTTGGGTTTATAACCAAATGAGTTGGAGAAGGCCTAAGAGCAGTTCCAGTGGTGAACTGCAGCCTGGGCAGGACACGGCCTAAGTCCAGGGAAGTGCTTCCAGCGGGCCATGCTTGCTAGGGCAAGCTATGGGACCCACGCAACTGGGCCAGCCCGCATGCCAAACCAGCCTGACCTCTAGCCTGGGTTTGCAGACATCAGCAACCTAAAAAAAAACTTACATTTTTAGAATTTTTTTTAAAATAAAAACTTAGTCATATTCTTCACTTCCCGCACCAAAACTCCATACAAATTCATCTCCTCATATCTCATGTGAATAATGATTGCCATGACAATGGGTGGAAACACCATAACCTTTTGCAATAGCTGCCACTATTTACGTGAATAATAACAGCCATTTCCTTTCTTTTCTTTTTTTTGGACATAGTAATAGCCATTTCCTTGCCCTTACTCTTTGTCATGGCAAATGGATGGAAGTACTCTAAAGGAGTTGTGATTGCTCGTAATCATGATTAAGATCCTTGTGCAACTCATTTGCACAAAAATAGACCTTAATGTTTTTTTTTTTTTTTTTTTTTGGAGTCTGATTTTTTGTTTTCCAACTTCAAATCACAAAAATGTACTTCTAATGGGGAATTTTGGCCTAAGCCATTCGGGGGCCAGGCTCCACGGCCATCACTTCTCACATTTTAAATTCTCCCCATTGCTACAAAAATTATATAATAAATAATAAATTTTAGCTTTTAACCCCTAGCCTCTCACCAACAAAACCCAAAAATCTAATAATTTGAGAGGCTAGATTTGATTAGGAGGCCAAACTCCTAATCCCTTGCCTCACCACTATACATGCTTTTAGCATCATCAGTTAAATAAATGTCGAAGGAAAAAAGAATTTTGTTTAAGCAGTTTTTCTCTCAATCGGACGTTTGCACGTTATTACCGTACGTATATAGGGAGGAAAGTAAGGAGGGGTAGTAGAAAATACATGGTGTCCGCACAATAATAATGTCCAGATATCCGAAATTTGTTGGTTTGAGTATGAGTGCATTTAGAGCCAGTTTGACATTGTTGTGCTGTAAAAATGATCGTTGTTAGATTTGTCGGGAGAGAAATCAGTTGTGAGCGCGTTTGGTAAACTTTCTGTTAAAAGTGTTATTGGTACTGATTCCCGTATAATGAGAAAATGATTCCCGCATAATCATTAAACTCAGTGCTTCTTTGAAACTGATTCCCGCATAATCAGAAAATGAAAGCACTTTATTAACTGCTTTCCATTATGGCTTTCTCTTAAAGCAATTTTTAGCAATAAATAATTTTCTCATAGTTTACCAAACAGGGTGGGTTTCCCAAAATTTAAAAAAAAATCACTTATCACCTCAAATAAATAATGTCAAACAGGCACTTAGGCCTAGTTTGGGATTGCTGTCACTTTTAAAAAAAGTTGCTTCTGCTGTTCTTTAAAAATAATTAGCTGTAAAGTAAAGCAGCTCCATGTTTGGTAAACAATATTTTTAAAGTGTTGTTAGTGCAAAAAGCAGTGCCAAAACCATTTGGTAAATTTTAATATAAAATTGTTGTAACTGTGAATAATGACTAAAATAGACATGATATTAAAAGTGTTATGTACTAATCATGTGGTGGTAGTGGTGGTGATGGAGTGGAGGTGGTGGTGGTGATGAAGGTGGAGTTGGTTGTTGTGGTAGTGGTGGTAGTGGGGATGGATGTTGTGGAGGAGGTGGTGGTCGGGATGGCTGTTGTGGAGGAGGTAGTGGTGGTGGTGGTGGCAGTGGCCGCATGGTGGTGATGGTGATGTTGGTTGTGGAGGTGGTGGTGGTGTTGGTTGTGGAGGTGGTGGTGGATGTGGAGATTTTGGAAGAGGTGGTGGTTGTGGTGGTGGTGCGGAGAATGAGGAGGAGGAGGATGTGGTGGCGGTGACAGTGTTTGTGGAGGTAGTGAATGTGGTGGTGCAAGTGGTGGAGTTGGATATGGAAGTGGAGGTGGTGTCATTTTTAAAAATGAATGATGGTATTTTGGTAATTAAAAAATTCATTAAAGGTTCATCTCTACTTTTTTTGAAAGCCAGCTTTTAAAAGATACTGTCAAAATGTCACTGCTTTTAAAATAATTGGGATATTTTATTTTTACCAAACACTTTAAACTGCTTAACTTTAAAGTGAAGTAAGTTTTTGGCAAAAAAAAAAAAGCAATCCCAAATGGGGCCTTAATCTTATATCCAAAACTTAACCTGGAGTATTTTTTTTTTTTTTTTTAACAAGTAGTTTATTATTTTATATATCTTCTTAAAGGATAAACTTTCATTTAATTAGTCACTATTGATAATATAACATTAGAAGGCCCTCTTAGAATTTTGTTTCTTTCAAACACATCTCACAATTTGCCCACACATCTCACATTATATTTATATATTTTCCAACATGGATGGATGGATGGATGGCTTCACAAATTGGAGCTACCATGAGTCAATCGCATTCATAGTTGCACATACACACTGAGGGTCCAACAATATGATCACAAATACCAACCCCATCATTATATTGACTAGCACATTTTGCGTTACAACAGTCAGTGTTGCACTCTTAGGTCCACAAACCTAGCCCCGCCGTGCACAATTTTTTGGGTGGCTTTGGTCCACGATCTTCTGGATGGCTTCGCTGCCGGCGGTGGACCGCAGAAGTAAGAGCACATGCAAAGTCCAGGTGGTAGTTCCGGATGGCAAACCCCTTCAGGTGGAAAGGAAATGGGTTGAGATAGAAACAAGTTTCACCATTCTTTTTTGCTTTTGAAGCTTTATTGCAATTTTTACGAGGTGCCTGCTTTAATGGCTGATGCAGTATATATAGATATCAATAGCTACAATGTCTAACGCGAGTTTAATTGATTAAGAGTTTAGACATACACATATCTAGGGTCTAGAGGCTCGGATTCTCATTTATGAAAACTAGGCTTTAAGCACATGTGTTGGGTTTTGTGGTGTAAAATAAATCTGAATAGATTAGAACACTGATTGGCTCCTACGTGTGTGGTGAGTTTTTTTTAAGGGGCTTGAAAGAGATGGGATATAAAGTTTTTTTTGTTTTTGTTTTTGTTGATAAATGAGAATTTGACAGAACATGGCCGTGGGAGTGATGGGAGAAATCCTCGTCAGGTTAGGTCCCAGGCCCAAACGGGGGAGATTTTGGAGAAATTCAAGGTGGGTACAGGGATCCCCAAATTTTAAAAATCCCCGATAAGAGATGAGCTGGGGATAGTCCTCGAATCCGACTCAATGACTAATATATTTTGATAAAAAGTAGTATATTTATTTTAATTAGAATAAATAAATTCAAATTGATAAACTTGCAAAAATAAACAATGGAGAGAACTCATAACATCAAACTCAAAATCAGGTCAAAATCGAAATAAAAGGAGAGAATATAACCAAGAAAAAAACAAACATAGCATTCAACATCTAACCCACAAAATCAGAACCACAATATCAGAAGCCAAATAAGTCTTCCCTGACATGAGAGAGAGAGAGGGAGAGAGAGAGAGAGGGAGATAAAAGTGTAGGAGAATGGAGAGGAGAGATGAATGGCGAAGAAGGCAAACCAGATGGGATAGGAAGGAGACACGACGACGACAGAGGCCGAGGTTAAAAGAGACAATGATGACAGAGGATGAGGATAAAAGAGACAATGATAACAGAGGCTGAGGCTAAAAGAAATGACGACACCCCTTTCTTCGTTTGAAACCCACGTCTCGGGTTGGGTTTCATATCCCTAGTTATTTGGGACTTGAATCCGAAAGCCCATATTCAGTCTGAGACACATTTTAGCTCACCAAACAATGATCAAGATCCATGTCCATTTTAATTAAAAATATTTCATCCAATCCAGCCCACCAAACATAACTTTGAGACTTTAGTAGTTTGATCATCTTTCTCATTCTTATTACCAACACATGAATAAATAATATTCATCGAGATAATATATTAAAAAGTCACTCAATTTTATGGAATTTGAAAAATTTGTAAAACCCGCAAAAATTTGTGAAATAAGTAAGTCGTAAATAGGTAAGATTTGAGAAACTAGAAAAAGAAAAATTCTAAAAAGGTCTACGAAATGAAACAAATAAACCTAATTCACAAGTGTCAACACTAAATTTTTGTTTTCCAAGTTTACCCTTATTAAATGTATTAATTTTTTTTTTTTAATAACAAGCTAATTTTTTTTTATAACTTTCTTACCACCTTGTTAAAAATTAAATGAGAAAATAAAAACTAAAGTTTTTTTAAATTATTAATTTTTCCAAAGAGAACGCTTGTTTTGTTAAAAAAAAAAATAATAAAGATGATAACAATGTCATGAAACAAACTTTTTTTTTTTATTTTTTTAAAATATGACGTTTTTATTATTATTTATTTTTTAACAATGTGCTAAAGAAGTTATAACAAAATTTGAATAAATTGAAGGAAATATAAAAGCCAATACATTTTAAAAGGGTAAACTTGGAAAATAAAAACTAAATTGTGAGATGCATTAATGACATTGTTTTAAGTGTAAGGAAAATGACACTTGTCATAAAGAGAAGGGAGAAGGTCCAAAAGAGAAGGTTGAAGAGAAGGTTGCTAGCATTTCTCATGAAACAAATTCATCCTCGCTTTTGCTTAAAACACCTTATCTTAGAAAAGAAAAAAGAAAATGTTCCAAATTACAAACGATTCATATGTTTTACTCCATATGTCAAAAAATTAATGTGGTTTCATTAAGAATACCATTGTGATCTTATATCCTTTACGAATCTTAGTTAAATAATCAAATTTCGTCAAACGAGGCATTCACGCGTGTGCCGCATGAATTGATATTAGGCAAACAAGGCATATAATGACCGCGCTCCTCTGGCTTAAATTCACAAAAACTGGAGATTTCACTGGTTCAGAGACGGAAGAAGAAGAAGAAGAAGAAGATGACAAATTGATAAAATTTATTGAAGATTTAATGTAAAAAAATGTAATTGGCGATTGCCTCCTGTGCTGCGAGTGGCAGTGCGCCAGGCAGAGAGACCATTCCATGAGCAACACAAACACAGCAGCAGGCAGCGGCCATAAGTCCCAAAAATGATTATGTTGTTGTGGGTTCACCTGGTCAACAGCTCACCTTTCACGTGAATCAACGTGGCTGCCTTATTATTATTATTATTATTATTAACCATATGTTCTATGGGTCCATGGATCCAATCCAATCTACACCCAAATTATCCAGTACAAAATTGCCACATCAAACCCTCTAACTTGTAATATCCGGCCGGGTTTAGTGGCTCCGGCTGAATTGAACTATTTCAATTAAATTACACATATATTATTACTATATAGTGAATTTTGTAAATGCCAACGGAATTTAATTTAATAGAAAATAACTTTAACTTGTAGATTAACAGTCTAATATGTTCAAATGCTCATGACACTCCCCTTTCTAACTTTGAAAAAAGAAAAAAAACACTTATAAATGTGGATATTAGACAACCATACAATCCAATATATGACTCAGACTCGCCTCCAATTCAGTTCAAAGCTGAATCAATAAATGAATTACCATCCATTTTGAATTAATTATGCAACAAAGCCACCCCACCACCTTGACTTTTCATTAATTAAACGTCAATTCGTACTACCCACCACAAGCCTCTGAATTTTTTTTTTTTTTAAAAAAGTAAAAACATCTTTTACCATCATTCAAGGGTAATTCTACCTCTATTTTTCTATTCAGAAATAATTAATTTAGAAAATGATTGTAATAAAAAAAAAATCAAAGATGGCAAATCAGATGATTAAGCATAAAAATATTTCTTCACAGCAATCATCATCGAATTGACATTTGTGATTTCGTGCGCATTTGGGACAAGCTGAAGAAGAAACTAAATGGGCGTTTTGGTAATTTACAGCAACATGCCATGCCATTTTCTCTTTCCTCCTCCTTGAAATTTTTTTTTTTTTTTCCTTCCTCCTTTACGTGCTTCTCGGTAACCAGCGCGCGCACCGGAAATGACAAATTGACCACAACTTGACCTGTGCCTCCCCCAACCCGGCAGGGTATAATAGTCATCTCGTTTCTTTTAGCAGTCAATGGTCTGATGATACGCTAAAACCGTATCTACGCCACAAGCTGGCCTGGCACTCTGTAAGGCTAATTCTACGCGCCTACCACATGTGTAGCTCACGCGTTTTCAGGGCTTGTAGTCTTTCCTGCCTTTTCCATTTCTTATAATGTTTTGCTTATGTTAATAAATGCTCTCTAAATTAAGTTTTTGAACTCTATAGCCCTTTAATATTGAATTGCATGCAACTTTGGTACTTCTGGCAAAATCTGTTTGCTGTTAACCAAATTTAGGAGTAAAAAGTTATGAGTAGGTGAAATGTTATTAGCATAGAATGACTATATGTAGTGTTAATAAATACTCCATTAAGTAGTATAAATAATTCATCCAATAAATCTACTTTTTTGGTCTATTTTTGTTTGGTAAAGAAGGGGCCAAAGCGCAAACAACTTTTTTGGAATATTTTTTTTAGTACATGCTATAGTCTAAACTAGAGAGAATGAGAATTTCTCTCACACATACAAATGATAATTTCTCTCACACATACAAATGATGTCATAGGAGTTCAAACCTGTTGCTTTTTTGGTCGAAAACTAGCCCTTATCACATGGATATTACTTTTTCAATAACATAAGTTCTCCTTCCAACATGACAATAATTAGTTTTTTTTTATATAAAAAAACATGATAATGATAATAATGAATGTGTTGTAATTTAAATGTATTTAATTTTCTTAACTAATTATATTTCACTGTGACAATATTTAATAATAAATTGGATGGAGTTAGGCTTAATTTTCGGAAGGATTGGATCAAAATAAGGGGATTTCAATTCTAATTCAAAAAAATTTGGAATGAAAATTATCTTCCAATTATGTTTCAAAAAATATTATTCGAAAAACCCATAATTGTTTGGGAATTTCGGAATTCAGAATATTTGTTTTTTGGAACATTTCGAAATTAGTTCAATCCAACTTACACCGCTAAATGTTGGAACTTTTATTGATTCAAAATTGAAAATTTTTGAATCTAAATTGGCCGTAATTTGAATTTCCAATCTAACTTGCACTTTCGTTTGGATGAAAAAATTGAAAATTGCATAGAATTCTTAAATGACGGAATTTAGGTCTTAATCATTTAAAGTTCTGGCAGTTAATAATTTTAGCGTTTGGATTTATGTATGTCGAATTTTGTAAATGACAGAAATTACAGTAAAAAAGATTTCATGCTCAATAGAAATTGTGAAATGAAGCTTCTTTTAGCAGAAATTAAACTCATGAATCTTGATTCCCAATTTCTACGATTTTTTCCGCATGTCATTTAATAAGTTCCATACTTTTTTTTAAAAAGACATTTTCTATTGAGATGGGCGATAGCATACTAAACTCACACACACTCCATAAATGCTAGGACTTGAACACATGACCTTTCCTGGCTGGGGAAGCAATTGCTCCAAACCACTACACTAGTGGGTCCTTTGCAATAAGTTCCATGCTTAAGTTGCCAAACAATGAGAATATCAATTTCTCCTATTTAATTATTGACTTTTGCTGAATCTCGAGTTATTTCTCTCTATCCAAATGGAGGGAAAATGAAATTAATAGTAAAAGGGAACAATAGGGAAATTTGAAAGTGCATGAAAAACTTAGGTAAGTCCAGGTATGGGAAATGAGACTTGGGAATGAGAAATCAATTGTTTTTCCATGTTTGGTTAGTCCAGGTATGAGAAATCGTTGCCTGACCTATTGGAAAGTGAAGTCATTCTCTCAATTTGGGTTTTGTTTTCCCTCATCATGGGAAAATTTGGGAAAATGAGCCAAAATTAAATAAATATTTTTTATGACCATTTCGTCCCCATTAACAATTTAGAATTACAATATATCATTAAATGCGTTCTTTTTTTATTTGATTTAATATGGGTATAATTGAAAATTTATACAAATTTTGTTTTCCATTCCTACTCAAAACAAACATGGGAAAAGAAATAAGGTGATATCTCCCAGTTACTTTCCCAGCATTACCAAACGTGGAAAATGAATCTTCCATTTATCATATCTTGGGAAATACATGGGAAATAATTTCCCTTCAAATTCGTTCCGTGAACCAAATGAAGCCAGAGAGCAATACGAAATTAATTTAGGACGAAACTAATTTAGGAGGAACAACTAAATTTTTGTTATAAAACTAGAATAATCAGAGGATGAGAAGTACCACTATAATATTGGGAGTGGAATTATATTTCTCTTTGTGGTGTTTATACTGACAGAATTTCTCCTCAGATAGACTCCACTCTTTCTTTTCTCTCTAACTCTCACTCTATTCTCTTCTTTCTTCTGTATGTGTTTACAAACAAATATTATGCCTATTTATAGGCAAAGCAAATGGCTTTTAAGGGAGACATAATGATTTCTCCCCCACATCATTATCCCATCTTTTGACTAATACCATCTAGCTTTATCTCCATCTTTTGACTAATTGCCATCTAGTTTTAAATATGTGGGCTTCATTTCTTTATAACACTCCCCCTTGAAGACCACATGTCCCTAGATTGGTTGCCTCATTAAAACCTTGCTTGAAAAAACCCAGTGGGAAAAAACCTAAGCGAAGGAAAAAGAGTACAACTTTATTTGGGACATAAGGGTAATGCACTCATGTTGCCTCGTTAAAACCTTGCTAGGAAAAACCCGGTGGGAAAAAACCCTAGTCGAAGGAAAAAGAGTACAACGCGCATATGTCCTGTGTTAGAGGACTCTTGAATGCTCCCCCTGATTTTGCATGCTCCAACTTGATTGCTTGCAGAGTTGTCGTAATCCGATGCCATGCACTAACTTTTGGAATGTACATTTCGGCAATGATTTAGTGAAGAGATCTGCCAGGTTATCGCTTGAGCGGATTTGTCTGACTTTGATTTCTTGACTCTTCTGGAGCTCATGTGTATAGAAAAACTTTGGTGATATGTGCTTGGTCCTGTCACCCTTGATATACCCTCTTGTGATCTGAGCAATACAAGCTGCATTGTCCTCATTCAGGATTGTTGGAGTGTCTGTTGCTGAGGGTAGGGCACATGTGCTTCGGATGTGATGGATCACCGACCTTAACCAAACGCATTCACGACTGGCTTCATGGAGGGCAAGTATTTCTGAGTGATTGGAAGATGTGGCCACTAGTGTTTGTTTCGTTGAGCGCCATGAGATTGCAGTTCCCCCACATGTAAATACATACCCAGTCTGTGATCGTCCTTGATGTGGATCAGAGAGATATCCTGCATCAGCATAACCAACAATACTCTGGGCGTTGGTCGATTCATTGGAATAGAATAACCCCATGTCTGTTGTCCCACGAAGGTATCGTAGAACATGTTTGATGCCGGTCCAATGTCGCCTTGTTGGAGCAGAACTGTACCTTGCTAACAGATTTACTGAAAATGATATGTCTGGTTGGTACATTGTGCTAGGTACAATAAAGCACCTATTGCACTAAGATATGGTACTTCTGGACCAAGGACCATTTCATCATCCCCTTTTGGACGATATGGGTCTTTCTTAGTGTCAAGCGACCGAACGACCATTGGAGTGCTAAGTGGATGGGCTTTATCCATGCCAAACCGTTTCAATACTTTTTCAGTATAAGTTGATTGATGCACCAAAATTCCATTAGCACTGTGCTCAATCTGCAAGCCAAGACAATATTTTGTCTTTCCAAGGTCTTTCATCTCAAACTCACGTTTGAGATAATCAGCAGTCTTTTGAAGCTCTTCAGAAGTTCCAATTAGATTCATGTCGTCGACATATACTGCCACTATCGCAAATCCAGACTCTGATTTCTTAATAAACACACATGGGCAAATAGGATCATTTGTGTATCCTTCCTTCAATAAATACTTACTGAGACGATTGTACCACATTCGTCCAGATTGTTTTAGCCCATATAATGATCTTCTCAATTTAACTGAGAACATGCCCCGTGGTTTATTTCTGGCTGCTTCAGGCAGCCTGAATCCTTCTGGAACTTTCATGTATATATTTGTATCCAATTCTCCATACAAATATGCGGTAATGACATCCATGAGTCTCATTTCAAGTTTTTCTGAAACCGCCAAACTTATTAAGTAACGGAATGTAATTGTGTCCATTACTGGAGAGTACGTTTCCACATAATCAATTCCAGGCCTTTGTGAAAAACCTTGCGCAACGAGTCGCGTCTTTATACCTTGAGATCTCATTTTTCTCATTGCGCTTTCTTGTAAATACCCACTTGTAACCTACAGGGTTCACATTGGGTGGAATTGGAACAATATGTCCAAAAACACTAATTGATGATAAAAATAAAGTGCTATGAATTTGCTGGTATGGACGATAAACCCGCACCATACCTTAAATAAAATTAAATGTGCGGTAAAGTAAAATCATAAAGTAAATTGCTTGCTGTATGGACGTTAATTCCGCACCATACTTTAAATAAAAGCAAATATGCGGTAAAGTAAATTCATAAAGTATGAGATTAATTCCACATCATACTTTTAATAAAAATAAATGTGCGGTAAAGTAAATTCATAAAGTATGAGGGTTAATTCCACATCATACCTTAAGTAAGCGTAAATGTGCTTGTATGGGCACTAATTCTGCTCCATACTTTTTAAATAAAAGTAAAGGCAGCTGTGTGGACGATAAACCCGCGCCACACCTTTAAATAAATATTGCCGTATGGGTAATAAACCTACACCATACCATAAATAAAATAAATGTGGGGATAAAAACCTCCACATAATATATATGAAGTGCATAATATATCATATATTGTGGGCAATATAACTGCGCCACTATTCAATATATAATAGATGGGTTTTAAGATCATACCATCATTTTATTACAATAATTTGTGTTACAACGCGATGGGTAAAAAAAATTACACCACCATAAAATAACAGGACGGGGTATAAAAACCGCGCCATTCCAAATTACGTTACAAAGAAGTAAATTAAACAAGCATGGATTAAACAACATAGAAATTGTGAGAACACAAAAAAAAAAGTTTGCATGTCGTTGTAGTAGTAAAGTGAGAGTAGACATATGACAGAGAGGAGACAGAGAAATAACCACATAGTGTTGAGTTGGAAAAATTTCAGAAATAAAAGGAGAGACTATCGTGCTGATAACGTGTTATAAAACTAGAATAATCAGAGGATGAGAAGTACCACTGTAATATTGGGAGTGAAATTATATTTCTCTTTGTGGTGTTTACACTGACAGAATTTCTCCTCAGATAGACACCACTCTTTCTCTTCTCTCTGACTCTCACTCTATTCTCTTCTTTCTTCCGTATGTGTTTACAAGCAAATATAATGCCTATTTATAGGCAAAACAAATGGCTTTTAAGGGAGACATAATGATTTCTCCCTAACATCATTATCCCATCTTTTGACTAATACATTCTAACTTTATTTTCATCTTTTGACTAATTGCCATCTAATTTTATCTATGTGGGCTTCATTTCTTTATAACAATTTTCACTTTCTTTTAAATTTATAAACAATAGTAGAGAGGGAAAAACAGTGACATTTTTAGTGGGATAGAGTGAAGAGAAACACGCGCCATGAGTGCGAGGAAGGGTAGGCAGCAGTCCAAATAAAAAATATAATAATAAGCGCAAAAATAAAAAAAGGAGAATAAATCGCCGGCTGTGTTTGTGTTTGGAAGAAAGGCAAACGACTGTTTCGACTACAGAGAGAGAGAGAGAGAGAGAGAGAGAGAATTTTGGGAAGGAGACACACAAAAGAATCGTCTTTAAGGAATCAAAAAAATCAAAAAATCAAACACATCCCAATTAAAATCCATTTTATTTTTTTTCCAATTTTAATTCTTTTCATTTCCATTTTTCTACTCATCCAGCTCTCTCTCTCTGCGAGGCCAGGCTGTTGGTCGTCTTCTCTGCTCCTTCTTGTGTGTGTGCCCTAGATCTTGAGAGAGAGAGTCAACGATAAATCACTACGCAGAAGAAGTTTCAGATTCCAGATCTTCAATTCTTGATTCGAAGCTCCTTTCAGCTCATTGCATCAGGTACCTCTTTCCATGCTCTCCAAGTTTTCAGAGTGAGAGTGAGATAAGACTTTGCTTTTTATTTTCGTTTTTGTTGGTGTAGCTACGTTATTGGGAAGTGGTTGTTCGGATTTTGCTTGGTTTCTTGGAAACCAAACGGGCCAGAAGGAAATGGTGGAAAATTTTGGGGTTGTGAGTGGTTGAGTTGACTAAAGAGGCACTAGAGCTTGCGTCTTGCAGTTGGGTTTTAATTTTCGGGTTTAGATTGGAATCTGTGGGTTGGTTTGACTTTTCTTTACTACGATCGTTGGCAATTTTTTTTTAAAATTTTTATACCTACATACATATTCAGGCGTTTGGTTTTAGTTGTTGGGCTGGTTCTGAGCTTTGAATTCTGAAAATAGGGTTCGCTTATCAAATTCCGATCTTTTTCTGGACCTTACGTTTGGTTGCTGACAAAAGGTAAGCAGAAGAAGGGGAAGAGAAAGAAAGAGTTGAAGTTTTGTTTTAGTAATTTGTAAACCGTACAGTACGACCCATCTGAGCATGATACTTTCTTCGAAGACTAGGATTTCCTTTTTTCGTTTTCTTTTCAAATGCAATTTCGGCAAACGATTCTAAGCAATAACAATTACCTTTGGAATTAATTGCTTGATTGTTATCAATTTGATTTGATTTCTGAAGCCGCTTACTTTTTGAAAGGTTGCATTGCGTTTCTGTGAGGCATATTAGCATTCTCATACATGAGAGTGTTAATCTAACTTTTTTTTTTTTGGGACTGAGTTAATCTAACTTTTTTTTTTTTTTGGGACTGAGTTAATCTAACATTCTTTCTAATGATTTTTATGTCCATATGTCATGCTTGCTGTACCTGTTACTGTTTACTATTAGGATTAGTAGTGATCTAGGCATATTTTTCTTATTAGGAATGGTATTACCAATTTGTCAAGAGTCTTGTGCCTGCTTAGGATATCCTGTTTATTTTCAGAATAAATTTGTATGAATTAGTCTGCTTATTATTTTACTTGCAGATTGCAGAAATCCCCACACCAATCAATTGAAGGTTCTCTGCTAGACTGTTGATGCTAAATCCATATCAAATAGTACAATGGTGGATGGGGACAATAGACAGGAATGAGATCATTAGGTGATGAAATTGTGATGCATTTATTCTAGATGAAGACGGGTCAGTGGCGACTAGGCATGGGTGACATGCAGATCGTGCCCGGGGCTCGCCATCGCCCACCTCTGAAGAGGCCATTGTGGATTATTGTCTTGGTTTCTTTGGTCAGCATCTTTGTGATTTGTGCTTTTCTCTACCCACCTCAAAGCAGCGCCGCTTGTTACATATTTTCTTCGAGAGGTTGCAAGGCTATTACCGATTGGCTTCCACCTGCTCCTGCAAGGGAATATACTGATGCTGAGATTGCATCCCGTGTTGTGATTAGAGAGATTTTGAGCGCACCTCCTATTCAATCCAAGAATCCAAAAATTGCTTTCATGTTCCTTACACCCAGTGCATTGCCTTTTGAGAAGCTGTGGGATAAGTTTTTCCATGTAAGGTTTCATCTGTTATGATTTATTGGCCCGAGAAAAAAAAAAATCTCCTTTTTGTTTGTTTCCTTGGAAGTTTTGTCCTAATATGCCTGTCCTGCTTAATTAGTTTAAGCATATTCAAACAAAATCTAACTTTTCAGACAATGCTTTCAAATTGGCACATTAAGAATATGAAGTGATTAACTCATGTTGTGGTTTCCTATAATTTTTCACAAGGATAGTTGGAGCGTTCCCATACAAGCGAGTCTTTCATACATGATTTATATTGTGATTACTGGTCAACAGTTTATCACTATGTTGGACTAATAATCATCATGTGTGCTTAATTTCATCAAGCTATCAAATATTCAAGTTTGACAATACAGTATAAGGGTTGACTAATGCTAAATTTTTGATTGTATTTGGAGCGAAATAACAAGCCTAATAGGAGAAGCTAATATGGATGAGGGCAATAATTCATTGAACAAGGTTCTATACCAAAGTGGCACTCATGCATCCAATTTGTAAACTTTTGTTGTCTTTGTGGCTGATGAGATGAGTTGGTGCTAAGCTTTCTTATGAGTTGTAACCTGCTTGAAAAATGTTAAGTTACATATGATGATCTCTGTTACTTTTGGTGTTTTTAGTGTAATTTGTATGTATGAATTTTTGTGTCCCTTGATGCCCTTTCCGGTGGCTGTTTTCTTATTAAAAAAATTAGTGACTGAATTTATAATAGGATGTTATACAACAGACATCTGTTTATGTCAAATTAGGGCTTTTCCATGGTAATATGTGGAAATAAATGTCGAAGGACAGAATTTCTGATCTTGCCGAGTGTTGATAAAGCCTGCTAAAGTAATTATGAATTCATATGCTTACCTTAAGTCTTTCAATTTTTTATTTGACAGGGTCATGAAGGAAGGTTCTCTGTTTATGTCCATGCTTCTAAAGAAAAGGCAATTCATTTGAGCCGTTACTTTTTTAATCGCGAGATACGCAGTGACCCGGTATACCTGATTTTATTGTCATAGTCATTCATGATTGGATTGCATTACTTTACAAGATTAATGTTTCATACTTTTCAATGTTATTTGAAATAGAAATGAGAATTAACAGACTCCTTGTCTACTGCTATACAAAACAAAATTTGTTACATTTGATGAAACCCTCCATCATACGAAACAAAGGACATGATATACAGTGAATATTAAAGCTAGTAAATAACAAACAAACATGTAGAAGATGTTAAAGACAACGTATCCCGTCTCATATATTACCATAGACCTCCTACTTGCTTAATTTATGTATGTATCAGGCAGCCTTATATCTCATTTAATTGAGTTAAAACGTGCCAGTTCGGCCACTTAATTGTTAATTGTTAATGTCAGATATTAAGTGAATGGCGGGGAAATATTTTGTTGCGGAGGGGGTGATTGATTATTTAATCCATACAGTATAATAGTCTCTCCTAATGAAGCTGAGCATAATCTTTCACAATAACTCAAATTGTAGAAAATGTCTGATTGTTTCATTATTCTGACCTATGTAAATCTTGAACAATTTTAAGCTAGCAGGCTATCATGGAAGGGGTTAGAGTTGTGTAGATGATGTTACACAGACAGGTAGAAGAAAATGAGGATAACACAACGTGACATATCTTTCACGTGTTTTCTTTTCTTAAACCAGATCTACTTAGAGCAAAACTTTTGAAGCCAATATAACTACAACTAAAATTGTTGGTAGAATTCTTATTCCTTGTTGGCCGGATTAATATTATATCATACTCATGGTCATTATATCAGTAGTGGTGATGGTGGTTTATTGTCTTCATGTTTTAACTAGTGATCAAGTAGATTAATCAGATTGACAATTTGATCATGTTTTCAGGTGATTTGGGGGAAAATTTCCATGGTAGATGCAGAGAGAAGATTATTGGTACATGCTCTTCAAGATCCTGATAACCAGCATTTTGTCTTACTTTCTGAAAGGTGATCAAATTCTAGGTACCTTTAGTCATCCTTTTTCTGTTGAGTTCTGATTAGTTCTGCAATTATTAATTTCTTATTAATTCTTTCTGTTATGCAGTTGTGTGCCACTGTATACATTTGACTATATCTATGACTATCTGATGAATACAAATATAAGCTATGTTGACTGGTAAGTGAAATCTTCTTCTATGAGCTACTGTTTTAGTTTAAATGTGTGGGTAGCTCATCATTTTGCGAATGCATTTTGTTTTGATGAATAGGTACAGTTATGACGGTTGCTTCCGTAGTAGGGTTTTATTTTTATTTATTTTTATATCTTATTTTGTTTTCGCTTTTCAGCTTTGAGGATCCTGGTCCACATGGAAATGGGAGGTATTCTGAGCACATGTTACCTGAAATTGAAAAGAAAGACTTCAGAAAGGGTGCACAGGTATTTTTCATTAGGTTGTTGCTGTAAATGTAGTTTTTCTAATCTCGGGAAATTTGATATTTGCTAAATGGAGTTCTCCATCTCTTGGTGGCCATTTTTATTGGTCTTCTGAACATGCATTGTCAGTAGGTAATATCAACACATTTTGACAGTAGAGCAATATGACCACCCAAAAAGTAATTCTTGATTCCAAGGTGTTAGAAAATTGAAGGCTTGTTGGCTGTAATAGATTCTTGCCTGTGAGGTTGTGCATAGGTCAGAGGTAGTGCAGTTTAACTATCCAGATGTAGGAATTATTTTTCATTTTGTTCCCCATTTTTTTGGCCAGGGTTGGTGGTGACAAAGGGATCGATTTTTGAGATGTATTAGTATTCAAATATTTGAAATTCAAGTATCTTCCCTTTATTAAGTTTATATTCTGAATTATATGCAGTGGTTCACTATGAAGCGTCAGCATGCTGTGATAGTAATGGCTGATGGTCTTTACTACTCGAAATTCCGGGACTACTGCAGGGCAAGTTCTTTTTTTCTTTTTTTGTGTTCATTTCTACATCTGCCTTGTTTGTAGTTCTTAATATTTTCATATGTTATATGTTTTTGCCTCTAATTTATTTACCAAGTAGATATAGCATATCTGCATGTACGATACCTTCGTCCTTGCTTTCTCCTATTACGGGTGTAATTAAATTCTAGGTTGCTCTTTATTTGGTTTTTTCTGATGACGTAAGCTCTTTTAAGGCTCAAAATTTTATTGTTGATATGTAAAACATTTGCTCGATTTCAACATATGCCTTTCCTCCTTCTCATGCTTGGGCCACTATACAGCTGACATGCAAGTATTTGATAGGTTTTTGTGATATTTAAAACTATGAAACCCTATGTTCCCTAGCCCAATTTCTTGATGTGGATGTTCTTGGTTATTACAGCCCGGTTTGGACGGGCGCAATTGCATTGCTGATGAACATTACTTGCCTACCTTTTTCAATGTGAGAATCTCCTCTTTAAGAATTTCCCCTTCTGTGTTTCCTTGTATTTAGCATCTCTGTCTGAATGAAGTTTCTTTTGCACTTGTTTTCAGATAATTGATCCTGGTGGAATTGCAAACTGGTCAGTAACACATGTTGATTGGTCTGAAAGAAAGTGGCATCCAAAGTTATACAAGGGTCATGATATTACTTCTGACCTTCTGAAGAATATTACGGTACAGTTCTGCTATAAGCTTTTATATATATATATATGTGTGTGTGTGTTTGTGGTATTTATAAGTAAGAGCCCCATCATGCATGCATGTTTATCTTGTTTGGATATGTGCTGCTAGACACTGACTCTGCAATTTCTTGAAGTTCGCATTATGCAACTGTGCAATATTTCTTCTACCTGTCTGTGTAAGGTACCTATGTGGAGAATGTGTGCTGCTGGACACTGACTGCAATTTCTTAAGAAGTTTGCGTAATGCAACTTCACATATTGCTTCTAAAAACTCTGCAATTTTTTTATTTGGTTGGTTGGATGGTTGGCACTGAGCCAATATTGTCATCTGATCAATACCATCCCTCACTTCTCTCTCTCCACCCAACCAAAAAAAAAAATGCTTCTTGCTATTGAATTTCAGTTTTTAGTACTCGGCCTTTTAATGAAGATGTGGCCTGAATTGATTTGTGGCTTGAAATGACCTGGTGGATGTAGCAGTTGGAGTGTCTCATTATAGTTGCTTTGGATGTGCCATTGCAATCTTTGTTACACCATCAGTTCCAACATATATAATACTATAGAGAGTAGTATCAATTCAAAAACAAATTGTTCATAATTTCTGACGGATACTTTTGTTGTCTTGTCTCTGCAGTCAGTTGATGTGAGCGTGCATGTAACCAGTGATGAGAAGGTATGCATCTAAAAGATCGCTAATTCATGCTTCTGGAATTTGAATATTGGATGGCTTGGAAATAACTCATTATAATTTAATCCCATTTTTTGTTTCATTTTTCAGAGGGTAGTACAGAAATGGCCTTGCTTATGGAATGGTATACAACGGCCATGTTACTTGTTTGCAAGGAAGTTCCATCCAGAGACTCTCAATAACTTGTTGCACCTTTTTGCCAATTATACAACAATTTGAGCCAGATATTTTTGATTCCATATTCTTTGGTTGGATCGTTTTCGACCCTTTCACTCCCACTTATTTCCAGTATAGCTGACGAAGTTGTAAATTGCCAAATTATAGAGGCTTGATTGTTCGTTCCCCCCGACCACATTTCTTGAGTGCAAGGGCAACTGGCAGAGCAGTTAGGGTGACCGGAGTCTCGCAGGAGGCTAACAAGCTAGTGTTGCTTCCGTGGGTATGAGGATGTGTTGATCTCTACAAACCCTTCATTTTGCGCTATCAGTGTTAAATTTCTAGAACATAATTTTTCTTTTTCGGGGAACTCTTTCACTGCATTTTGTGGTTAGTCTTTGTAAAAGATGAGGTTTTAACTCTCAAGTGGCAAATATACAACACACAATAGCCGTGAAATTCACGCTTTAAAAATTATTTTGTGCATGTGTGGAAATTCAGAGAGAAAATTAGAAACATATAATGATTGAATTGGAAAAGTTAAATTTTTTTTTCCCGTACGTTATCTTGTCTTGAGAGAAGAAGAGTTGGAAACACTGAAGTAAGCATTGAATGATTCTATGCCCTGGCTGCCTTGGGAATTTACACACCAGATGCAACCACAAAATGACCCAGATTACCGTATAATTAAACACATACCAACCATGGTTAGGAGTTTATTTGTAGAGTAGAGTAGACCCAAATGAGTGGTTAGCACAGTATTGTTTGGGGAGTGATTCTAAGATCCAGTTTGGGATTGCTGTCGCTTAAAAAAAAAAGCAAGTGTTGTATGAAAAACAGAGCGTTTGTAAAGGTGCTGTAACTATTTGTAATGACTAAAATAGACATGATGCTGAAAGTGTTTTTTTACTAGTTTGTTTTGTAAAAAATAAACCTTGAAAGTGTTGTTGTACTTTTCTTCCTAAAAATTATATTAATATTTGCTTAAAGAAAAATAAAAATTCAATTTTCGAACAAAATATATCATTTATTTTCTAGGACCAAATATAACCAACGAGGGGTAAGAAAGCTTTCAACTTGGAAGAATTAGAGTTGAAGGAAAGCAAGGTCGCCCTCCCATTGAAGGACCTTTTGGACCATATGGATTCCATCCCTAAAAACTATCATATACCAGAGATTGAAGAATACATATATCCCTAAAAACTATAATCAATAGCTTTGAAGAGATTGATAATCTACCTTTAAAAAGAGATTGAGTGAATCCTCTGCAAACTTGGGAGGCTACAGGAAATACCAAACGTATACGTTTCTAACCTAATAAGGTATTTGTGGAATTGGAAAAAAATCAATAAAGGGAGCGCGCTGCTTCAATTGAAAGTAGCTTTAAAAAGCAACCCTAATGTTGCTTTTAAAAGTTATGTCAAAAGACCATTGCTTTTAAAATAAGCAGGATATTTTATTTTTACCAGATACCTTAAACTGCTTAATTTTAAAGTTAAGTAGGTTTTTGGCCAAAAAAAGGCATCACAAATGAGGCCTAAATAACTCAATAATCACTTTTATAGAAAATCACTTCTCTATATAACCACTTAAAGTGATTTTATGGAGAAGCACATGCCTTAGAATCACTAAAAGTGATTATATAAAGAAGCATGCGAGGTGCTTCTCCCCAAAAGTCTAGAATCACTCCCAAAACTTACTAACTAATAAGCACTTGAGCACTACTGTATATATTACCCATATTTTAAATGGTAATCCATGACCCTTAATCAAACTTTCACAGATTTTACATGGCTTTAATTGTTTTCTATTTTTTTTTTTTTGATGAAAAAAAGGGCAAAAACCCCAGAAGACAACCTACACCAGCAAATCAGTAGGAACTAGCCTAGATCTAGTAAATCCTAACAAATCATAATTGTTTTCTAATTTTTATTAGTCATTACTGCTGTGTTTTCATTACTGATACAAATGTACCAAATTTCCATTAAGTTTTGTATGGTCTTGGACAAGAATTAGATAGCAGTTATGAGACTACCTTAAAAAGGAAGATGAAAACTTAATGGAAAACCTAATGCCATGACTTATGCGTGTGAAAACTAAATGGAAAGACTGCCTTGTTAAAGAACCCTACACACAAGATTATCTAGTTATTTTTCCCTTTATTGCATATAGTATTTTTCTTAGGAGGATGCTTTTGTTAAGAGCAAGCATGTAAGGCAAGTCTACAGTCTGGAGGATATTTCCATATATGTATTTTCTACATACGCATAGTTATAAAGAAGCACAGCTATCATGCCTCTTCTGCCTTAAACAATTCTGTGTTCTTTTAAACAGTAGCCATGGCAGCCCAGTTTGCAAAACCTGTTAGGCTCTCGCTTACTAATTTTGTTATTTTCTTAAATTTGTTATGCTTAACCGCCACAGCTTCCACCATCGAAAGACCAAGGAGTTTGCAACAAAACTCATTCATCGCGATTCGGCTTTGTCTCCTTACTACAACCCTAATGCAACCATCAAAGACCATGCTATGCACACGTTGAAAACCTCCATGGCACGCTTAGCATACTTGGGAGCAAAGTCTAATGTTTTTGTGACAGACGATACTCGTGCCGGGCTTGTTGGTGAGGACAATGGAGCACGATTCATGGCAAGTTTCTCAATCGGTGAGCCACCAGTTCCACAGCTCTTGACCGTAGACACAGGCAGCAACTTATTGTGGGTTCAATGCCTTCCTTGCACCAAGTGTTTTGAACAAGCCACTCCAATTTTTGACCCTTCCAAGTCCTCAACATACACCACATTACAATGCAACTCTCCCTATTGCACCATTTCCCCTAGTGACAAATGTGACCCCTCAAACAATTGCAAAGTTCTCTCACAAGTACCTTGATGGCACTGATGTAGCCGGACTTCTTGGGACCGAAAACTTCACCTTGGACATGTCCGACGAAGGCATTAGCCCTGTCGCGAATGTGGTTTTTGGTTGTGCCCACGACAATGATGGTTACAATGGCCAACCTAGTGGAATACTTGGTCTTGGACCTTCAAACATATCTTTGGCAACCCAATTGGGGTCAAAATTCTCTTATTGCATTGGTAGCATAAAGGATCCTAAGTACCCTCATAACCAACTAATCTTAGGCGATGGTGCAAAGATAGAAGGCCTTTCAACTCCACTTGAAGTCTACAATGACCTCTACTATTTGACCTTAGGGGGCATCAGCCTCTCTGAAAGGCGGCTCGAAATTGATCCAGAAATTTTCAAAAGAACACCATCAGGCACTGGTGGAACAGTCTTTGATTCTGGGACAACATTAAGCTTCCTAGCCAAAGGTGCATATGATGTGCTTAGTGCTGAAGTGCAAAAGTTGATGGATGGAAAGTTGGAAACAGTAGAAGAGCCTGATATTCCTTCAGCTTTATGCTACAAGGGGATTATAAGCCAAGACCTTGTTGGGTTTCCAGATGTTGTCTTGAACTTTGCAGATGGGGATGAGTTGGGTTTGGACATTGAGAGCCTTTTCCAAGAGTATGGCCAGAATGAGTTTTGTATGGCTTTGCAAGATTCTCCTGTTGGCAATGACTTGAATGTTGTTGGAATTATGGCTCAGCAATTTTATAATGTTGCCTATGATCTTGCTGCAAACAAGGTTTATTTTCAGAGGATTGATTGTGAACTTCTTGATGACTGATGGGCATCCATAATATAGGGATTTCAATATATTATACAGCCTTTTTTTTTAAAAAAATAAATAAATTATAAATATCAAATTTTTTCTTATTTATTCTTGTATTTATTTACTATTGGTGGGTTTTAAAATATGGGATATAATTCTTGTATTTATTCTTGCTCCCATATTGGCCATTACATGAAGGTAGATTCTAGTTATTGGCCATTACATGAAGGTAGATTCTAGTTGTCATTCTCTTTAGACTCTTTTGTAGCCAAGAAAAAGAAAAGAAAAAAAAACAAGGTTTCAGGTTTGAACCCATGACATCTTGGTTGTGTGTGTGAGAAACCCCTCTCCTCTTGTAATTTAGATTATCGCTTATATTCAAAATAAAAGTTCTATGAACTACCAAGGAAAAACCATGGATGTTATAACTCATGTTATTATTATCATTTTTGTTTATTTTCAATTAAAAATAATAAAAATCTCCTTAGCGTTTTTCTATATTGAAAATTCAAGGATTGGCTAGCCGGCGGTATTGGCCAGCTGCGGGTGGCTGGCCGGCGTTGCGGTTGGCTGGATATGGAAATATGGCATAGTATGCTTGCCTTAGAAGGAGTGGCATTGTGTGTAATTTTGATATATTTTTTAATAATATTTTTGTAAAATTAGGTACTACATTTTGGTCTTTGGCCTTATGCTAATTAAGATGAAATTGTATTCCTATTTTCCGAATTAGTAAACTATATTGTGTTTTAAGTGGCTATGCTCATTACGGTCAATGATTTGAATCAATCTACAGATATTGTTTGTGTTTTTGTGAATGCCACATCAACTTGACTGTACATAGAGTATATGCGTCTCTAATTCTGAAGCTTCAGGTCATCTGATTTAGTGGATATCTACCAAAGAGGAGTTTTCTGATGACTAGTGGTTTTCTTGCTTATTGCAGGCTTTGCATCTTTTGTTTTGTGCCTCTTCTCTAATCAATACCTGCATTGGCAGCCGAAGCAAGAATAATGAGAGCTTGGTTAATATAAGATCCATATGAGGATCTATCTTTAGTTCTTTTCATCTTCTCTTCTAAAAGCTTGTATTAAAATAGGACTTTGTTGGCATGTGGTGCCTTCTTTATTTCATCGACCAGTTGTAAGTTGTAAGACTGAATCCCATTGATTGGAGACACAACGAATGAGGATGAAGAAAACATTTTCTGTCAAGCTTATAGCTAGCAAATCAAGAAGATTGTTTGTTATGCACAAGTAGGGGAGGATTTCGTTAATCTGTAGTTATGAATGATTGCTTGTATTTTGTTCTAATCATTCTCCGATCTTATTCAAGAATAACATGGAATGAACTATGGTCGTGAAGTAAAAATTACAAATTCCACTAACATGCAATATATTTTGATCACAAGACTGAGAGCGAAACTTAAATCGTAAAGCCCTAGGTCGAGTTACGTGATTATCCAAACTTAATTGAGTCCTAAGTGCCCAACAGTAGGTTTACAATTAGGGTTCGAGGCTTGTGACGGTTATGGAACAAGTTCGGATAAGTTCGACACTTGGATTTGGGGTTTGGAGACTAAAATTCCACTTTTAGAATACTAAAATAATTTTCTAGAATTTTTAAATAATTGAAACTATTTTAAAAATAATTTTAAATTCCACAAAATAATTTAAGATAATTAAATATAATTAAATAGTATTTATTAAGTAATTTTTATTCAATTAATTAAAATATTAAAATACTAATTCTTCATTAAATAAATAGAATAATTAAAACATAATATATTCAAAGCGTATAGCCTGGCGGCTATAGCTTTAAAATATTCCATTTACTATTCTATACCTTTAAATCGTATAGCTGGCCGGCTATACTCCATAAACGGTATAGCTGGCTATACTCCAAAGTAGAATATTTAGAATATTTTATAAGTACCGCCGAGCGGCTATACCCTAAAATATAATATCCTAATAGTATAGCCGCGGCTATACCCTGTAAATTGCAAACTAGGAAAACTCCCGACGAAGTTTCGTCAGCACAGGTGTATGCGGGCAAATATTTGTCGGATTAGACATCTCCCAACGAAATTTCGTCAGAATGTGTTGCTTGGAGCCATGAATGATTTACGTGTGATGTCTCCATTATCGGTGGCAAGCAATCCTGTATTTACAAAGCTTGGAGCCATGAATGAGAATAGCACAACTGAACAACAGAATTTGAATATAAGAGCTCATGAGGGAATTGAATGCTGTTTGCCAATTGTTTTATTTTTCTTTTAATACAACTGTAGCGTTTGTGGTTTCTGATCTCATGGTCTTTTTTCCAGGTTTTGAACTTGCTTCTGAGCTCGTTAGTATCAAAGAAACCTGTGTCTGAAACTATACTGAAGCATAATCCTGTACCAAATCCGAATTTGAGCCTTTTAAATCTGGATCAACTAATATTGACACGTATTGAATCTCTACTGCTTGGAGACACGATGACTGAGGGAGAAGAAGAAGAAAAGATTGTTGTTAAGCTGACAATTAGCGTATCGAAGAATATTGTTTGTTATGCAGAAGCAGGGGAGGATTTTGTTAATTTGCTCTTCAGTTTTTTGACTGTTCCACTTGGTTTCATAGTAAAGCATATGAGGGATGCCTCTTTCAAAGGGTGCATTAATTGATCAGTTGTGCAAATGTGTCGAAGATCTTGATGAGCAGCACTTGAGTCCTAAGATTTATCCTGGTTTTTGCCACGAGAACTGTCTTTTAGGAATTGAGGATGGCCTGGTGGCCTCATATTATTATGCATATATTGGCCGGAGGATGGAGGTTTGCAGGATATATTGGCTACTGATAAAACACTCATCCCTTCTAACGCAGTGACACTTCCACTCAAATTGAAGCATGATAAAAGTACTCAAGGGTATACTGACAAGCTGATCATAAGGCCTGCATCTCCTTTCTTTGGCTTTTCGATTATAAATGAATTGAAGGTACCTTTCACTGACATAAAGGAGGAAACTGTTGAGGTTGGCAAGAAGGAGGTGAGTTAATTGTTTACAGTTTTCATGTTGCCCTTTTCACTGCACCCTTCTCCCTTTTTAATTGTTGATGATTCTTGTGTTGTTACTTATCGTAGGCTTTGCGTCTTTTGGTGGCTACTTTTCTTAGCGACTCTGCTCTAACCGATGTCTTCATTAGGCAGCTGAATCAAGAAAAGTCTATAAAGAGAGCTTGCTTATCTATTAAATGATGATGATGATGCTTCTCCTTTATACAAACTGGAACTCCAGTATGGATGATACTGTGTTTGCACTTCCTTATGGATAATGCTAATGCTTGCATACTAATACTCGTAGCAGACTCATAGTCATGGGTTCAATTGCTAGTAGAGATTTCTTTATGCAGAATATTTAATGAACGTTTGTTTCATGAATGACCTGCTGTATGTAATAATAATGCAGGCTTTGCTTTTCTTCTGGAGAGAAAAAAAGAAAAAGAAAAAAGAAAGGAGCGAAGTTGTAAAAAACTATGAGTTTTGAAGTATGAAACGTATGGGGATGAAATCTCTTTCCAAATACCATACACAGACCTAGATCTTTTTTAACAGTAGAAGCCAAGGACTTCCCAATCTATTGATTAGAGGCCCAGTCAATGAAATGGGGCCAATTGGGCCGTGGAGGATTCAGCGTACAACATAAGATCTCAAGGCCTCCGTTATTAAAGAAAGGGACAATATAGACTCGGGTAATGACCTTATAGTAATGAATTATGCTCTAAATTACTTTTATTGATAAAAGAAAATCGGGCCTATACAGGCGCGGCTATACTATTTGTTTTATAAAACAAAATACCGTGGTAAAGCCGGGCGGTTATACTATTTTCAAAAATATCAGAGAGTATAGCCACCGGCTATACGATTTAAAGAAAAAAAGGGACCCACTTAGCACTGGATGACCAGGTGTCAAAACAATTATAGTCGCTTGGCTATACTATTTGTTTTTAAAAAATATCATAATAATGTCGCGCGGCTACACTCTTCAAATATTAAATTTAAATTGTTTAGCTGCGTGGCTATGAAATTTATAAAAATTAAATTGAAAAAAAAAGGACCCCCTTAGGCGTACGAATATTCCCATGAAATATTAAATTTAAATAGTATAGCCGCGCTGCTATACTATCTCCTAAAAAAAAATTAAAACAGAACGACCGGTATTGCCACGCAGCTATAGTATTTATTTTTTTAAAAAAATTTAAAAAGGTACCTCTGCCTAAGGATTAGGCGCCCGAATCTGCTCTTTTCCCTAGCGTGATTCCAAGGCCTCTTTCCATCTACAAATCTATCTGCAATCTGAGAGTTCAATTTTTTCTCTCTTTTTTCGTGGGAATTGCATCCTGCGTTGGAGTGGTCTTGGTAATCCTTTGATCTATCTCGTTTTCTCGAGTGCTACTAAATTATGTTACTGCACACATTATTTGTCGTAGATAATTGCATCTTGAGTTGGGGTGGTCTTGGTAATTGCTTCACTTTTCAAACACCACTTTACATGGCTTCATCTGTTATGATCTCTGATACTGAGCCTTGGAAGGTAATTGAGACAGTACCTCTTTGCAATGTGCAGTATATATGAAAAATTTCCCATCTCTGTTCTAAATGTGGATAATTTTCATTGTCCAGGCCCATGTTGCGGACATAATTTTCATTGTCCAGCTCTTTGTGGGGTTTCTTATCGTTCATTCATGTTCTTTTGATATTTGCAGTTGTGGTAGTTTCAAAGACCTTTACAACAGCTGAAACTATGTTGAATGCTCGAACCCTTAAGGAATGGATTTCATCTTCTCTCGGGTTAGTCCACTGCTAGCACTTCTTCAATTATATGAACAGGTTGAATCATATTTGGAATAGCTTAGTAATTTTATAATTGAATAGTTTAGTACTCAAGATGGTATGATGGAGTGATGGTTTATTATGTCTTTGTAGTTAATCATTGATTTTGTTATCTGTTCAAGCTCTGACCTGTTTTTCAAGCTATTAATTCTCCAAAATTTTGTCTCTCTTTCCCCGTACTTGACTTGTATTTTGAAGTCCTTTCATGTTTAAGCAGGAAAACAACTTACAGCTTCGTACTTTCTTACAGTATCAATGGTTGATAAGAACTGTGAAGAATATATTATAAGCTTGAAGGCTGTGGTGGACAAGGGGAGCAACAAAATTATCTTCGTAGAGTCTGATAAAGATTTTATTGATGTTCACTTGAGTTTCTTGACAATACCAATGGGAACCATTGTCAGGCGTGCCCGTAAACATTCAGTACTTCTGGAAATAGGTTGCATGAATAATTTGTACACCAGCATCGATGTTCGGCATTTCCAGACTGAGGCATGTAGAGAGATGTTGCTATGTCCCCACAATGGGGCTGAATCTCATTGCAAAAACCTCAAACTGAGAATTGACAATGATGAGCAAACAGGTCAGAAACCACTTGGTTTTTTGACTGTTCCACCTGGTTTCATATAAAAGCATTTGAGGGATGCCTCTTTCAAAGGATGCATTGATCAGTTGTACAATAGCGCCAAAGATCTTGATGAGCAGCACTTGAAGTCAAATTACCACAAGGAAATTCTGCTGAGTCCAAAGATTTATCCTGGGTTTTGCTATGTGAGAACCATCTTTTAGGAATGGAGGATGGGCTGGTAGCCTCATATTTGTATGCATATTGGAAGGATGATGAGGGGCGTTTGAAAGATATATTGACAACAGATGCAGCCCTCATCCCTTCTAACGCTGTGACAGTTCCACTCAACTAAAGTTCCCTTTTGAAAAGCCGCCTTTCATTGAATCAAATTTCTTCAATTTCACTTACTAGAATATCATTGTCTTTTTCCATTTCAAAATTGCCTCTTACGAGATGGGCATCAAAATTCCTAGGAAGGGCATTCATCAACAAAATCAGAATTGGGAAATAAGCTTTAAGTGCCCGTTTGGCATTGCTTATTTGGGGTGATAAGTGATTTTTAAAAATTTTTGAAAAACCTAACCCGTTTGGTAAACTATAAGAAAATAACTTATTATTAAAAATTGCTGTGAGAGAAAGCTACAAGGGAAAGCATCTAATGATGTGCTTTTATTTTCTGATTATGCAAGAATCAGTTTCAAAGAGGCACTGAGATTAATGATTATGCATGAATCATTTTTTTTAATTATGCGGAAATCAATACTAACAACACTTTTAACAAAAAGTTTACCACACACCCAGCTGATTTCTCTCAACACAAATCTGACAACAATTATTTTTACAACACAACAATGCCAAACTGAGTGAAAGTTGTAATTTAAAGCATGCTTTCCTATATTTGGCAAGTCTTACATTGCAATTCACTTTTTTCTTTTTCTTGACGTCTGCAACCTTTTCCTTGATACCTGTTGACGCTACCACCACTCACAATGTTGCCCAAAAACACTAAACTGGTACTCGTACTCATTCACCACTCACACTTTGCATCCAAATTCCACACCATAATCGAAATTACAACTAGCTGCGAGAGATGGTGCTCAAAGTGACATGAAAAGGTTGCTTGGACACTTTGGTTAACTTAGGACTACTGAGAGCGATGATGCTTTGAACATTTCCATCAACAGACACCAATATTGAAATATTCGTCGATATTTCCTAAGATATCAATATTTACGTGCATCACAGGACTACTCTAATTAAAATCGGGCAGTGTCATGTAAGACGGACTAGACTCGTTCAATTGGACAACAATACAATATATATTGGAATAAACAAGCCCCATCCTCAGGGGTGGAGTGGAACTCTGATACAGAACACAGTCCTGACCAGACATGCCCCCACCAAGGTCCTGAACATATACCATTCATTCTTGTAAGTTGCAACTAGGTCAAGCATTGTGGTTTTGGTTTGATCGGACAAACATTGCGCATCAAAAGCAAAAGGGACTCTTGCTTTTGGGAAACTCATCTTTGAAACATCTAATTAAGGCATGAAAACAACCCACATTGTTGGCTACACAACTTAATTGGCAATTGGCAGCATAAGTGATACTCTCAACAAGTACAACCAATTGATATTGGGAAACGAGGCAGACTTTATACAGGCAACTCAACGCCTTTTGAAACAGCTGACAGTGGCTTTTACTACATACACATTCCTAGCGTGCACAATATTGGAGACACAATTGTTTATATCCGCACAACAGGTCACATCACCGAGAAGGGCTGGAGTCTTCAACCCCGGATCGACATACTGAGTCGACTCGTAATTACGCATGGACCATGTTGACACCCCATAGTGAAGGCCAGTGTTGAGCAAATATTTTAGACTAGTACATCAGCCAACCAAATTCTCTACAGTATTGTGCTGCCAGCACCAAATTACCATAACTGAACAGTTAATGACGACTCTTTTCAACAGATTAGGGCATTCTGCATTTCTATACTAGCTGTGAACTTTTAATATCAAATCCAATCTCATGCATAACCTTAGGGAAGCTATGTAACCCCTACCTGCTCTAATAATCCTAGAAAAAATACAAAGATATAAAAACTTGCTTGTTCCTTTAACATGGTAATCAAACCCTGTGGTTCCATGCTGCAAAAAGAAATGGCGTGCATAAGGATTGCCATCAGAGTTGGAAACAGGACAAGGAATTCTACATGAAAATGGTAAAGATAAAATAGCATCTTACCTGGCTTAGATGCTTAAAGAAGAACATCTAACTGGTTGCACAGACCATTTATGAGTCCCAACAAGTAGCTAAAGCCTCTATCCTGTAGTTAACAACCATCATCAGAAAATACCAACTCTACCAGCCACTGCTTGCTATTGGCTGGTTAAAGAAACACATGAGTGCAAATAATACAAGCTTCTGTGGCACCCTTTGCTAAAGACGCAGTATAGCTTCACCCTATAAAATTAAATACTAGAAGGAAAACAAAAAACCCAAAATACCAACATTCACCAATAGAAAAATCTTTCACCAACAAAAATTGGAAGTGAACACTGAAAATAACTTGACACCAAGCATGCTTCTAGGGATATGAAAACCATAATACGACCATGGGCACATACTTTCCAGAGAAAAAACTGCATTGCAAAAAGGAGCAGTTATTAGACATATAAGCATGACTTGCGCTGGCTAAGTAAAAGGAACTGATCTACTTCCCATTGTCCTTAAGAGACACTCGCCGAGGCACCCAATCTGTAGTAGATACGACACTTACCATCAGTTTAAAGACAACAATTATATGTTCAAGAAAAATCATCCTATTAATACACAACCAACATATAATCTCCCATATAACATCAAAGAAAGTAGAATAGCAAAAGTCCCACATGATATATTGAATATTCTCATGGTAACACGAAAATTCCAGCAAGAACCTTAATCAGCCTGGTCAAATAATCTGCTCATCTCTTTCTTCCACCACGCTCTCTTAATGAAAGACTAAGTGCTTCTCCTGCTCCAACATTGTAATACGCAAGCGACATATTGTCCTTGAGAAAACCAGGTTTTCCACTCAATTTCTGTTTGTTTGCAGGAAGCTGGATCTCCCCAGAAATTTTTTCTTTCAGACTCCCAACAGTTTCAGATAAGGACTGCACCGTAATCTCCAAAAGTTGTCCCTTCAGATTACCTTCATCAACATTGGGGACAGATACTGTGATGCGAACAGGTCCCTGCAACCAAAAAGATAATAAATAAAAAGGAATAATTTCTGTCAGGCTACCAACAATAATTATACAATCAGATTTCAATTACTAAAGAATTTACAGTGGAAAGACAAGGATATGCAGGGAATCCATACCGGATGCTGTGCCAGAAACTGATCTTCTGAAATAAGCATAGAATCATCAAGCTTCTGCCGCTTTGGCTCGGGTTCTTCTGGAAGCGGTGGAGGAGCTTCCTCAGGTGGTGGTGGTGGGGGCATCCCCTGAGGCAAAGGTGGTGGTGGCATCATTTGCATTGTAGGTGGAGGAACAGGAAGCATATAAGCTCGGGGAACTTGCATGGGTGTAAACTGCGAACCAGGTGGAGGTGGGACAGATGGATTCATAGACATTGATGGTGGCATAGGAGGTGGCCGATTCACCAAAAGGGATTGCTGTCCTGAACTCATGGGCATTGGAGGTCCAGGTGGTCGAACTGATTGATATTGGACAACTGATGGCCTCAGTGGAGGTACAGGGAGGCCACCACTAGATGGAGCAGAATACTGGGCTGTATTTGGAGGAACACGAGGTAGATTCAAGGCAAGACCTGGTGGTGGGGGTAGAGGGCGAACAGACGGCACACCAGGTCTTGGAGGAGGAGCTGCAGGACCAGGAAGATTCCTTGCATCATTGTTAAGAACATCATTCTGATCCTCTCCGTTGATATTCTGTGACATGGCTTGATTTGCTGTGCGACCAATGCTTCCAGTGTGACCATCCCATATGACCTGCTTTGGTTGCTCATCTTTCTTTTTTTCAATCTCAGCCTTGACAGCGTTAGAAACTTCTTCCTCTGTGGTACCAAAAATATCAGGACGGGTTCGTGCAAGGCCCACAATGTTTCTTGAGATTTCGTCATCCTGAGCGAGAGTAGTCTCCCGAATCTTGGCAAACATCCGTTCTTTTTGCTCTTTGTATTTTGGATCAATGAGAGAAATCCTCATGTGTTCAGACATCTCATTGATAGGGATAAGCTCTCCAGTGATTGGTGAAATGACATACTTTGTTGGGTCTCTTTCAGCAGGGATCCTGTCTTCAGGTCTCTTCCAGTTCTTCACAATTCTCATTGGTGGTTCTGGATCATCTGTCACCTTATTCTCATTCTTCTTTTCATCACCATTCTCTTCAATTCTGGCTGTCCTCAAGCCCTCTTCAACAAGCTGCATCTCTTCTACATCCATTTCCATTTCCACCTCCTTACCAGGCTCAACAATATCTTCTTCCATATCTGTGACCTTGCTTCTCCTTATAACCTCCTCAAGGGTCATTGGAGGAGGTAAATCCTCATCCTCATCATCTGCAAAGTCTATTGATTCAACCACAACAAAATCATGCCAATCAATCATAGCCATTTGCATCCTTTCCAGCTCAATCTCATCTTCTTCCTTCTGCCTTGCCTGCTCTTGTGAACGCTCCCACTCCAGCCGATGCACACACCGTTCAAGCACAGTTGTCATGTCTGCAATACTTTTCTTAAGCTTCTCTGTCAACCCCGTCGGAGGCATTAACACCTTTGAGTAAGCATCAGCCAGAGAAGTGAAAAGTGTAAACATACTATGGTTAGGTTTTAAAAAATGGAACTGGGGGTTATTCGTTTCCCTGTTTGTCAATCCTAACAAAAATGATTTCCCATTTCGAGCTACAAACTGGGCTGTGAGCTTTATAATATCCAACTCTTCCCCAGTAATCCCTTCAGGAAGCCGAACAGTATACTGCTCAGCTTCTGGTTTTTCTGGTGGTTCGGGCACTTTGCGCACCGATTTAAACTGAGCAGAGGGATCCAGCTTTGGTGTTCCTGTTTCACCATCTGCAGCTGGAGCTGGTGGGGCTGACTCAGGTATTGCAGAATCTTCAGGCTGCGAAGAAGGTTGCTGTCCAGAAGACTGATTCTGGGCACGGAACTCAGACAATCGATGCTGATAATACGCGTGGTAGGGATCTGAGGAAATCAAAAAGCTGAACTTTGCATTTCCGGTATTATTAGCTATGATCCTTTTCTCAAACTCCGGTCCGTTCTTTGCCACGAATTGGGAAGTTTTGTCAACAATATTTCTGATGTCTTGAGGAGGATAAATGATACCAATAGCCCTAGTATGTGTTGCAACGGAGTTGGCTTTGTTCTGCTCCTCATTCAATTGTTTCTCATCGTTATTAAGTTCAGTCACTTGGGATTCTGGAAGAGGCCCAAGGTCTCCATCAGAAGGAGGAGCCGGTAAGGGCAAAATGGAACCTATCATTTTCCTTTTACAAAAACAGACACTTACGTAACAATTCGCAAACTAAAGGGCATAAAAAAAAACAGCTTTTTGCTCATCCACAACCTGCACATATACAAATACATAAGACAACTTATAAAAGTATTGAGCTACTATTAAGTAGAGAAAAATCAATTCAGGCCGACCAGCAACAATTTCAAAGATGAATGTGATAAAGACGAGAACACTAACAGTCCTACTGAAAGCAAGTCAGCCAAATTGATTAACACGACTCCCAAAAACCAGCTTTCCAGCATTCTAAGGACATAATTTCACCACAAGCTCTACCTCTACATGGAAATATATACAAATCTTCAATTTCTAAGCAAATCGACGGAAAAGTCAATACTTTTTTTCTGAATCTAAAAATTATAGTACCAATTGAAAGAGAACCTCAAACCCAGATAGAATCCAAACATCAGAAACGAAAAAGAAACAAAAACTCATCTTTCAAAACAAAACAAAAAAGCCTAGTTCAAGAGATATTCGCACGCTAAATAAAGGTGCGAATCGAGATCCTCGTAGTTTTAAGAGTAACGAAATATTAGGGTTTAACGCAGAGAGAGAGAGAGAGAGAGAGAGAGAGAGAGAGAGAGAGAGAACCTTAGGGCTGTAATTAGATGATTGCACTTCTTCTAGGGTTTCAAAGTTCCCCCCACTGCGCAGAGAGAAGGAGAGATTGTGTGATGTATTTATTTAACTAACATACATTACATACACCGTCACGACCCCAATTTTCTGAAGAAAAAAAAAAATACCGTCTCTGAATTCCTTATTTGCCGTTCTTTTGTAGAGCGAAATTTAAGGGTTTTTAAATGAAATTTTTATTTATTATTATAGTTTCCTCTTCATTCAAAAATATATATTAAACACCAACATGGAGTGAAAAAAAGGCTTTTAGCTTATAGTTTAGACTATCGTTTATATTTTTTTTTAAAGGTATTTAGGTTCAATGGTCCCTGAGCTTTGACTCGATTCGCATTTTAGTCTCTCAATTTCTAAAATCGTTCCCATGATCCTTCAACTTCAGTTTCGTTATGACAAATAGTTCTGCCGTCAATTTTGTTAACTTTTTCTATTAAATTTGAGCATGTGCATGGCACATAGTGTATTATTGAGGGTCAAAATCAGAAAGTGCTTCACTCCAGGGATAAATTAAAAATATTTAGATGGTAAAAGGAATATTCATAAGGTTTTTTAGTTTTTAGTTTTTTTTTTTGGGTGAAATGAATATTCAGATGGTGGAAATTAAAATATAAAAAAAAGAGATCATTTTGCCCCTGCATTTAACGAAAAAGATAACAAAATTGACAGCATGACCATTTGCCATAACGAAACTGAAGTTGAAGGACCACGAGAACGATTTTGAAAATTGAGGGACAAAAATGCGAATCGGGTCAAAGTTTAAGGACCATTAGACCTAAAACCAAAAATATATATATATATATATATTTTTTTTTTTCATCCATAAGATTTAAATTACTGATCTCTAACAATAAAATGAGACTAATATGTGAGTGATAAATTTGGTTCCACAATGTTTGTGCTTTAACTAGAGTAGGAGTATGATTTGCAAATAAGTCTAAATGGTTTTAACTAATCTTAAGGCCATCTCCATTCATGAGGGCTAAATGCATCAGTGGACTACAATTTAGCTCTCCAAAATATTAATTTATAAAAAAATAATGTATGGCTAAATTTTTCCATCTCCAGTCATGCTTAGCTGTATTTTATGGCCCTTTATATTTTATTATTTTGAGAAAAACTATGGTGCAGCACTCATACAATCCACTACTATGTATTTTTTAAATTAATTAAACTACTATTTAGAGACAATATTCCAAATATGACATGTGTACGTTGATAAGCATTTAACTAGATTTATGATAAGAGTGTGGAAAATATTTGACCAAAAAAATAATATGAAAAGTTGTGAATATGTGATAAAATTTGTAAGAAATGTGGAATGAAATAAGTGTTAAATTTTTTGAAGAAATTTGGAGGTATTTATAGACATATTTTATTTATTTAAGGCCAACAATGGCTATTTTTTTTAAAATTGACACACTTTCCAAAAAGTTTTTTTTTAACAACAAATTTTAATACATTAAAAGCGTTAGAAGAAAAAAAAAAGTAACAGCTAGCTGACGTCAGCTTAATAGCAGCCCTTGGATGAATCTGTCTATTAATTTCCAATTGCATGAACTAATCTCGTGATCACGCCCACGCGTGATTCTTCCTCCTGTTAGGCAACACATGAGTAGGGCCCACAAAAAAAATTTGGCCTGGGCTACGGTTGGGTTATCTGTGGCCTGGTAGAAGGGCTAAAAGGTTAAATGTGGCCCTTAAAATTTTGCTCATAACTAGAGATGAGTTTTACACATTTTGGGGCTTACATTTGGCCTATAGCTCATTAGGGGTGGGCATTGGGACTTGAAAACCGGAACACTGAACCAGACCGGGTGGAAAAAAATGAAAAAAAAATTGGTTGACTGAAAAGTCAACAAACCGGCACCAAATAGGAACGAACCGATTCTTGTTCCGATTTCACATCTTACCAAACCAAATCGGACTGGATCAGACTAGTTGTGTATTATTTTATTTTATTTTTACAAAATTATTTAAATCCAATGCTACATTTTTAATCTCATAACTAATATTTCCCCAAGCCCAACTTCAAAACATCTCTCTTTTCTAGACCAAATATTTCTTTTTGTATAAAATTGACTCATTTGTTAATTTTCAAGTCCAAAAAATAAAATTTTAGTTCGAATTTGTATAAAAAAGAGAGTTAGTAACAAACAGGGCAAAATTGTAATTCTGCATTTTTAAGAGTTCCAAATTCCCTTTATACACCCTATCACGATCTCAAGTCCCAGTGCCAAGTGCCAATGATGATAAGGTTCTAAAGGAAAACATGTCCAGCATTTCCTCCTTTCGTATTTGTTGAGAGAGCAAACGAGAGATGGCAGAAGTTGGTCATTTGGTATCAGCAAGACTTATTACGCTTCCTACTATAAAGCCAGCAAACCCCAAACCCTCTAAATTGGTGCCTCATTCATTCAAAATCAGAGCTGCTTCAAAAAGAAACTCTCTCTCTCTGGTAATATGACCAACAAATATATGTAATTCTGAAACTCCATTTTTTCTTTCTTCTTGGTATTTTACTGTGATTTCCTTCATGATTTTCTTGCCTACAATATTATCTACAACTTCATCTCCTTTTGTGTACGTGTGTTGGCCACGTAATGTACATGATATTTTTCTACTTGGGCCCACAAATTAATGCAGAGCAACAAAAAGAACAGCAGAAGCCTGATCAAAATATCAACAGCAGATGGGAGATGGCATGGGAATTGGTGCTGTGATTACCTTCTCTCCCTCCATGACCTGCGTTTGGAAGATTTGATTGAAGATGAAAATGAAAAGGATGCACAAGTTTCAGTTAATCTCTGCGTCCAGAAGGTCACTCCTATTTTATATGACCTTTTAGTTGATTACTTCTAGTTACAACTTCCTCAGAACACATTATTTCATCATTATAGAAGTTGGAATTTTTTTTTTTTTTTTTTTTAATGCAATAAGTTTAAGTTAATGTCATCAAGAATCTTCAGATTCGTATCGCTGAGTAGTTAATTTATAACGTATCGTACCATGTTCTAAGTCGTTTGATGTGGTTGATTAATAGGGCAACGCTTTAGAGCATGTAAGTACATTAGGGATTTTTTTTCCCTCTCTTTTTGGCTGTCATGTATACGGATCGTTATATAAGCAAAACCAAACTCTGAAACGAACTGAATTTCATGCAGTTGAGTTTCTTTGTGCAGATTATGGTAGTAAGGAAGATAAAAGTGGTATTAATTAGCAGAGATTAATGTTAGGTATATATACTCAAGAACCCTAATTTTCCCCTGTGATAATTACCAGCATGCTAGCTTTGGCTTCTCTGTTGATGGAAAGATCATGACATCATTCACCAGAAAATGTAGCAACTGCTCTTCTCCATACTGCAGAAAGGTACTTTGTCTTTGCAGAAGTTTGAAACTTTGATGCTTTATCCAATCATAAATTCAATCCAGCTGATTTTATACACGTGCATTGTAACAGATCAACACACAATTTAATGTATGGGTTCTGTCATCAAGCAGAGACGAGCACACAATTCAACTGCCTGAGATCGGTGGTGACGATCCATCATTAAGTCTCTAAACTCTCTCCCTCTTGCTCTCTTTCACTCCCCAAGATAGTGCCTTAACACAGCTGCTTCAACAGGTAATCTATGTGAAGCCTGGAAATGAAGCTGAACTCGATTCACTGATACAGGACACGATACGGCTTGCCACCTCCATAAAAGTAAGAACTACTAAAGCAATACTTTTGAATGTAAAACCAACATGATGCAATACTTTTTCCTATACTAAATGATCGACAAACGAATGCGGGAAATTTTACTTTGCAGGATACTTGTTCAGAGCTGTGTGAGAAATCTTACCCAACTGTAGAGTGTAAGTTTTCTGTGACAACTTCAGAACTAGAAAATTAGCAATTAATTTAAGCAAGGCCAATTCCTAATACAATTCCGATTTGCAGATATTGGTGGACAAAGCACTGCTTCTATTGATAAGAGGTGGTCTAGACTCTTGGAGCTAAGGGATTTGCAATAATATGCATAAAATTGGAGGAATTGTTCTATCTACATCTATGGTGTGTTTATATCAGTGTAAATAGTATTTTGTAAAGACAATAAAGAGTTTTATGCCAATGAAATACATTGTTGCAAGTTTCAGTAATGCCTTTTCATTTTTCTGCAATTAAAAGAAAAGATTGTAAAGGTGATGCTCTCAACAGGTGTTGGATGGAACCAGAAGAAGAGAAGCCGAGTTCAAAATGAAGAATACAATGTGAAGGATATTTTATACAACATACTTCCTCATTTGAAGGCTGCCAATGGACTATTTGAGTCTTGATTTGTCAAGATTAACTTTGTTTGGGTCAACGTTAGAGCTTATGAGCATCTATTGTTGTTAATGGTCATTTTTTCTTGGAAGGTGTATAATGAGCAATGGGGAGTAGGGTTGACAATTTTAGACACGACATCGATACATAATTCAATAACGACATAAAACAATTGTATTTGTGTTGAGTAAAATCGTATAAAATGTCATCTCATGATAAACGTCGTGAAAATCCTATCATTTTCTTTGAGAAAATTTTAATTCAATTTGAGGATTAATAATCATGTTGTATTATTGTGGATCGAATTAGTGTAATACATAACATGACACTAGAAACCAAAATGCCATCATAAATTGAGTGTTGAGAGGAATTATTTGAATTTCCCTAGTTAATTATTATTTTTCTTCAATTTTTTATTATTTATTTTATCGATTGGGTAAAATTCAGCTTTGATCAAATCTGTGATAAATTAGACGCCTTTCCCAACTCCCTGCTCCCAATCTCTAGCCAATCTCCCGCCATCTCATTACCTACGACAGACAAGACCTGAGAAAATCAGAAATGGGGACGACGACGCTGGCGCCGGGACTGTCCCGGAAGCTGAAGAAGGTACTGGAATGTCGCACAGACACTCCCGATGTGCTTGCCTCACTCAACACCCTCTCTTCTTTCTATTCCGAAAATACCCCTCAGTCGCGGCGCAATCTCCGATCCACCATCGAGAAGCGAGGCCTCTCCATCAACCTCGAGTTCCTGGAGGCCTCCCAGGCGGCCCAAGAGGCCTTGGATCGCGTGGAGGACGAGGTCGGTGCCCTGGCCAGTAGCTGCGACAAGATCGCCGTGGCTCTCAGCAGCTGCACTGCTACCACCGGTGACATTATCGCCACCACCGAAAGGCTGAAGCAGGAGCTCAACGTGACCACCCAGAGGCAGCAGATCGTGTCTTGCTTCCTCCGGGATTACCAACTCTCGAATCAAGAGGTACCCATCAAGCCATATGTGTGGATAATTCATCTGTGTTGAGATTTACATCAATTTGATTTGTTTGTTTATGTGAGTTTTTGTAGATAAGTGCATTGAGGGAATTAGAACTGAACGAGAACTTCTTCAAGGCGCTTTCTCATGTTCAAGAAATTCATGCCAACTGTAAATTGCTCTTAAGAACACATCACCAGGTACTCTCTTCTCTCTCTCTCTCTCTCTCTCACACCTGAAAATTTTCTGAATCAAGGAAACTTAAAAGGTGATAGTATACTAACAACCCAATTTACCATTCACTTGCAGCGTGCAGGTCTCGAGCTCATGGATATGATGGCTGTCTACCAAGAAGGAGCCTACGAGCGCCTCTGCAGGTTTTTCTCTTCTACCATCTTCCTTAATATGCATATGTATAAGGAAATTTTCTCTTGTCAAACAGCTTGACATGTCATTGTTGGCAAAGTGTCAATATTTACCATTTATTAGGTGAATTCTTGTTTATATGTGTGACCCAGATTTACAGACTGACAATATAATATGATTCGATCTGGCAAGAGATCATTACCACTATGTATAGTGGTTGTTTCAATTTGTTGACACTAGTATTCTACTAGGATAAATAAAATATGGTATATTGGGTCTTTAATTAACCCCGTCTTCTAGGTGGGTTCAGGCGGAATGCAGAAGACTTGGTGACTCTGATAATCCTGAAGTTAGTGATCTTTTGAAAACAGCAGTTCGTTGCCTCAAGGAAAGACCTGTCCTTTTCAAGTATTGTGCAGAAGAGGTGATTCTCTATGCTAACCATTTCACCTGATTCACTTTCTACTACCTTGTTTATTGATTTTCCTGACCAATTTCTAGGTAGCAAATATGAGGCATAATGCATTGTTTAGGCGGTTCATCAGTGCTCTTACACGTGGAGGACCCGGTGGAATGCCTCGACCCATTGAAGTTCATGCTCATGATCCCTTACGATACGTTGGGGACATGCTAGGTTGGTTGCATCAGGTGTGAAAACAAAGGCCTATTGGTTGTGTTCCACTTCCATTTGTGAAGTATAATTCATCATCTGGCAATCGTAATTTCTTGCTCCCCTTGCAGGCCTTGGCATCTGAACGGGAACTTGTCTTTCTATTACTGGATCCAGATGCAGCGGTAGATACTGTTCCAGCCACAAACCAATTCTCCAGGAGCCCTGAAAGTGATTCTCGAAAGACAGAATCTGATTTGACATTTGTTATGGATAGAATTTTTGAAGGAGTTTGCCGGCCATTTAAAGTAAGAGTTGAACAAGTTTTGCAGTCTCAATCGAGTCTCATAATTTCATACAAACTCAGTAATACCCTGGAGTTCTACAGCCACACTGTAAGTGATGCCTTTCCTTATTCATCAATGGAACAAATTGTCCCACATGTTATTTGCTTTTCTTTTTCCTTTCCCCTGATCTATGGCTGTGTTTATTTGTAGATATCAGATTTTCTTGGGAGAGAAACAGCTTTATCTGATACATTGTGGACACTGAAGGATGCCGCTCAGAAAACTTTCTTTGACATTCTGAAAACCCGAGGGGAAAAGCTTTTGAGGTATCCTCCCCTTGTTGCTGTTGATCTTTCCCCTCCACCAGCAGTAAGGGAAGGAGTCTCTCTGCTGCTTGAAATAGTGGAGACGCATAACAGCATGATGCTTCCTACTTTAGGAAAAAATCCTGCGTTTGGTCCAGTCATATCTGCTTTACTCGATCCAATTATTAAGGTGTGTTGTGATGGGCATTTGGTTATGTAAATGGCATGCTTGGTAAGCTTGCTTCTAGTTTCATGATGGTCAAAACAACATTGAAATTAGTTTTTAAGCATGATTGAAGTTTCAACACTATGTCAGATTCCCATTAATTAAGGACAAACTACAAAGAACTTCACTTTGAGTGCTGTTGCGCCTATTGTTGTGAGTCCATATAATCCCACTACCAGATGCTCTCTATATTAGTAGCAATTTAAGTTAAACTTGTTGCAGAGTCAGACTGTGAAGTCATATCTGGAAACATCATATTGAGGACATTATTTCATTGTACCTCTTCCAGAATTCATGTTACAGATTTAATGGGACTTAAAACTGTGTTGATGCATTCCATGTGAAAATTAATATTTAACTTCAGTTTGAGAACAGAGGTAGTCTTCAGTTTATTTAAATGTTGAATAAATTCCATTACTTCAACCATTGCAGATTTGTGAGCAAGCAGCAGAGGCACACAAGTCCAAGGGCGCTGGCCACTCTTCAAGAAGAAGTAGGTTGAGTTCTGACTTAGGTCAATTTAGTAAATCACCAGTTGACGCACTTTTGTCCAACAGCAGTTCTGCCCCGTCATCTCAGGTTTTCTTTTCTCATTTATTTCCAAGCGTCTGATTTCAAAGTATCTTCACTCAATCAGAGGATATTGGGTCTTTCTGTTGCATTTTGTTGTAATTCTCGTGGCTTGCTGTTTCATTTTGTTGTAATTCTCATCAACTCTAGCGCATAGAATTATTCCTGGTGCCAAATTATGACAAATGTCAAGCTAGTTTCAAAGATTTTTGTGACCCACTTTAATATTCTGGCCAATTCCCTTATTCTTTAGTTGCGTAACTAAGTTTAAGGCTTATTAAAACTAAAATGTTTGAGCTTATCATTCTGCTTTACTATTCTTAAAAAACTTATCAAAAGGGGAAAAAGAAAACTAGAGTTTGTAAGTCTGATTCTACAGGTATTATTATGACTTTCCACAGGATTTGGTATGCAGAAAAACAAGTCCTCGGTACTACCAGCTATGACAAGGGAAATTGGTGTGATTTTTGAAAATAAAAGGCCCCTGTATTTAAAAATTATTAACTTTGATCTTGTGTTTCTCATGCGTAGTCTTCTTCATTGCTTTCGTACTAATGCCTTTTTAATGGATTGGTGCAGTCTAGTGGAACATCCTCTAAGATTTTCCTCATCAATTGCTTGTGTGCCATCCAACAACCATTGTCTGGGCATGAGGTTGCAGCGGAATATGTGAAGAACCTCGGGATGATGATAGATAGACACATGCAAGCACTTGTAGAAAATGAAGTTGATGCCATCCTTAGAAGATGCGGCTTGTCACAGAAAATTCCCTACTTCCGCAAGTCACTCAACAAAGAGACTGGCAATACCCCATTGGTAGAGATAGAGGACACTTCTCCCGCCTCTCTCTCTGAGTGTTTGAAGGCTTTCTTTGGGCTTGTTTTGGGAAGTGAGAGTTCCCTGCCTGAATTTGAGCAGATGCAGGTTCCAAAGTTGCGTTCTGAAGCATGTATCCAAGTGGCTAGATCGTTGGCCGAAGCATATGATCTTACATACCAGGCGATTATGGATCCCAAGAATGGCTACTCAGATCCTAAGTCACTGGCAAGGCATCCTCCAGACCAGATAAGGACCATTTTAGGAATATAAAGCACCAATTTCTTCTTCTTTTTCCCTCTTGCCTCCCATGTGTCTTAATCTTATAGATTTTCTTATTCTTTTTTGAACAGATTGTCAAACTCTTATTTCCAACAAATTAGTTTATTAATTGACTGTTTGATTTTCAAACTGTTAATATTCGTTAGCAAAAAGAAGAAACAGGTAAACGAGTTGTTCATTTGTGTTTTTCTTTGGTGAACGATGGATATGCGCGGAACACATTGATTACATTATGTGTGATATACTAGGGAATACTTTCTATATATATAAAATTTTAGTTCAAAATCTAAAATACTACCAAATAATATCAAGCATAACACAAAGAAAACATCTTATCATAAAAAAGTTATGCATCGCATAGCAAATGCCTAGAAAATTACTAAAAATCAAATATACAGAAGAAAGAAGGTAATGTTAAAAGTTTTTTCATAAAGAAAAAAATAACAAAGTATATTTTACAAAGATAACGGGTCAGTATCGTATGTCATGAATCTATCCCGACTTGTTAATGATCATGTTACTATCGTGTCAACCCGTTATGACCCAGTCGAATAAGGCTGAAACTAAGCACTGATTTTATCTTTTTGGGATATAGTTGAGATCTTTAATTTTCTTAAGGAAAAAAAAAAAAAGTCAGGATGCAAATTGAAAGTATGCTACAAGTTTAAGGGGGTGTTTTAGGGGTATAGCCTATTACATGATTCCTATTATTACACAACTCAAACATGGGAGCAATAATGGAAACTACTTTTTATTATAATAATTAGTAATTCAACATGGATGAGAGGCATTCGTTCCCATCTCGAATGAGTTTAGGCATAGTAGGCGTAAATTTCAAATCTGATTTAACAACTATTATAAATAGCACGTCAATTTACTTTTCCATAACTATGAACTAGAAGTTCTCTTCTTGCAGTGTGAAGACACTTTCTACAATCTGCGTCAGAAAGGTCTTGAGTGCATTCCAGCATATTAAAGATCTTAGTCTTGTTTATCGCTTTTCGAATTCCTTGAGCATATGACGGTCCAAGAACAGTGTGAGCAAATAATGCATTGAACAAGTCATCAACTTTAATTTGAATCAGTGGTGGATTATCAAAAAAATTGTGATTCGTACCCTAAATCCCGTTATTTGTATCAATTTTACCTAAGAAGTTTGAATCTGAATATTTTAAGAGGCAGCCTGCCATCCAAATTACAGCTCCTTTATTGAGCAGGCAACGCAAAGATTGCACTCTGATATTACTTGTTAATCAGTTGCCGAAATTTGATGGGGTGTATTTGAGTTGTCTCTGGTTATTACTCTATCTGGATCAATGGAAGGTTGAGCAAGTGTTTGCATTGGAGCAAAATGATGGAATAGAGTTGGTACTCTTTTTGATATGCCTCAAATTGGCCAACTCTGCCGGGTTATGCTTCACATGCAGCTCACTAAAGCAGTACTCAGAGTGTTCACACAAGCTTCAAGTGTGAGTTGTGAACGATTCAATTCAATGCCGTTCGGAACAGCAAGTCAATTTTTGCTCATTTCCACTGACAGGTTGCCGACTTTAAGAGCGTAGAACCTGTTGAGGGTTTAGGATTTATCTCTAGGGTCTAAAAAAGTGAAGAAACTGTCAACGATTTTTAGCTCTTGATTTTGGGATCATTCCAGCGGCAACGGATAAACCTGCATGCAAAATCGCTGTTGTTCAAACGGCAGACAAAGTTCTGGTGGTTGACCTTATGAGTGGAGAAATGACTTTTATATAACTTATTTAAGGCTTGGAGTTTAGGGTTTAGCTCTTGGGGCACGTTTTGGAGAAAAATAGGACGCCATTCGAATGAAACAGGTGTCAACAGTACGAAACTCATATAAGCAGACTTCATATGTGCGTGTGTTCCAAAACAAGCAGAAAAATCACAACACAGAAGCAGGCAGGGGCCATACCTTGCACAAACTAAACCCACCAAACTGGCCTCAATAAATAAAGGGCATTATGGAAACACTAGAACATGACAGAAACACTGATACAGAAACTCTAATGAAAACGAATTGCAAATAACAACAGCTGAAACCACATAACCCCAAACATCATAACCAAGAAGTACAAGATACATTCCATTGTCTGCAGACGCACGTACTCAGAGAAGAAACTGAATATTCCATCCAGCAGCTCTACAGTTTACATCCCTTGCCAAAGCATGCTGAAATTACTCCCCAGTTCTACATTCACAGCAAGGAATTCGCTGATATTTTTTCGAAATGTGGTAGATTAGTCAAGGCCAAACCATCCAGATCAAGTTGGCAGCAAAGTAATTTGAAGTAATGAAACAAATCATCATGTGCATCCAAGGAACCTGACTGACAATTGGCATGATTCTAGAACTACCCTTTTAATAAGGCTGCTTGACAGCATAAAGATATACCATTGAGAGAAGCAAGATTGACAACAGGTTTCACTAGACATCAGTTGTTAAGTAACACAGGATTTCAAAGTTCGGAGAATACTAAATCCAACTAGTGTCACCGGGTTGCACTAAGTTCCTCGTCTGAGATTAAAGGGAGAGAGAAAAATTGTTAGCTCAATCTATATCTACCAAAGCCCTTCTTACAGACAATATGATCAAACACTCATTCATCAGCAATGTAAAATTAAGAGGACTGTAGCACCGAGAGAAGAAAAAGCGTGTTATCATACGCAATAATCTATTTAGACTCTGCAATTTAAGCTTGCTCACCCGAGAGATGTGTTTGATTTTGCAAGCTTTTGTCAAAGCAAGTGATGCCAAGTAGATCTTTAAACAATGTGGACTTCGTGGTCTTTCACACTTCTTTGCTTAGACACATGGTGCAGTGCTTGTTTCGTTCAAGATGTCATCCACGCAACACTTTTTTTCTTCTTCTTTCGGGAATGCATTTTACTTGCAAAAGCCCCAAAATTATGTCCAGTCTGACAATACTGTCAAACACAGGTTTGGTTCACAGTGGAAAAGACAGAAAGTGAAAGTTGAACATAAATCCACATGCATCATGAGCTGGTAAATTACCTGAGGCACAAACATCCATCCAGTTTTTCCAATACATCCTTCAACAGCAGCGATATCATGGTTGAAAGCCACTGTGCAGCAGGCTTCTGTAGCTAAGCAATAAACTCCAATTGAGAGGACAAAAGACATAAATAAACAAATACAGAACTGAAACAATATAGAGGGTTACCTTTTCATCTTCATTACGCCAGAAAAATGAAAAAAATTAAATGGCGGAAAACCACCATTAACATTGCTTCCAATTTTCATGCTTCAACTTCCACCAGCTGAACTCTTTGTGTTTGACGGTATTCTGTTGCAAGCCAAAATTTATACTTATGGCATAATTGTCCAGAGAGGTAAAAAAAAACAATTCATGTAAAAGTGTTGCCTGTCAACAAACTGATAATCTTTTTTTTTTTTGGTTGGGTACAAAGGAGGAGGGGTAGGTTTGAACTATAGTATTGTCCTAAATTTCATTGTTTTCTATTTTCGGCAACTAATTGAGAACTTTCTGGTTTTTGTGCATTTTTCTTCTGACTAAAACTTTGCAGCTGATGCCAGAATGTGTGAAATTGCACAGCTTAAAGGAAGGCATAGTTACCAGAAAACACTACATAGACACATGAAACATATTTATGGGTGCTAAAAAAAGCGGAAGACTAATATAATGTCATTCATATTATGGATTGGGTATATTCACAGAAAGATTGCTGCAAAACAATATAATGCCTTTCCAAAACTTGCAAATCGAATGGCATAACACAAAGAGATAATAAATAAACAGAGCACACATACATACCACCCAAGTGATAAACAATTATCTAAATTGAAAGGATAGGAAAACTTTCAAAGAGCCAAAAAATATACCTGCATTTGCATGCATGATGCCTTGCCTGGTCCCTCATTGACAGGGAAGAAAGCACCTACATCACTTAGGTGGCCAGCGTTCTGAGTTCTACTAATTGGCCCTGCCAAAATTGGAAACTATTTCCTTTGCTAATTGACTAGCTTCTCGTATTTCCCCTCTTGAACAGAGTGTAGCAATTTGCTTATAGCAATAGTCAAAGTCATCAAATTTAGACCTTTTCCCTTTATTATCGTAATTTTCTGCCACATTCTTTACATCCCTCATACCAGAAAATTGGATATCCATATCCGCATCGGTAGAGGTTACAGACGTTGAAGCAACTGTACCATAAGCCTCCCTGTAATAAGGATTGTGTAGTTTATGAGATTGATTGCAGGCATTAGGTGAACTCCGAACAGGAAAAAATATGGACCCAATTTCGTTGAGGAGAGTAATTGATTCTTGGACACTGCCTTGCTCACATAATGAAACAAGCAAACCTTCCAATGAATCTGTTTCAACCTCCACATCAACTCTATTTATTAGCTCCACAACAGATTGTGACTGAAGCATTTCCCTCAAGATGGTTCTGGCTTCTTCCATCCTTCCCTTGGCACATAAACCTCTTATCAAATATAAGAAACCCAAAAAATCAGGTGATGTACCTTTACTCTTGAGCTCAATAAAGAATTCAAGAGCACCTTCCATATCACCCTTTAGACAAAACCCATTGATTATAATACTAACAGTGAATTCATCAGGCCTGAGGGTTTTTAAGTCAAATTCATAAAGAAGCTTCAACGCATCCTCCATATGTCCAGTTTTGCAATAACCATCAATAATTGAGTTATATATATGTGTATTTGGTTTCAAGCCTTTGAGGACCATCCTCTCAAATAACTGCTTGGCATCCAGAAGAAAGCCCTCTCTATGTAAAGCATCAATCAATGTAGCATATGTGATTTCTGAGGGAACCAAATTAATTTTCTCCAACGAATCAAATAGCCGAAACGCTTCTACAAGGTGGCCTTGGCGGCACAATCCGTTTAAAACTGAATTATAGCAGATGATATTAAGGGTAACCCCTTTATTTTTAGCAAAACAACATAGATCTAATGCCTCACTGATATATCCTACTTTACAAAGGCCATCAACCATAAGCGAATAGTGAAACGCATCCAGAACAGGTACACCATCTTCAGCCACCATGACAAGTTTATATGCATCCAAAACTCTACCATTCTTTATAAGTGTCTTAAAAAGAGAAACAGGCAAAGTGGCCGTTGCAGGCTTGTCCTTCATTTTGTTTAGAAACCGGAGAGCATCATCGACACCCTTCAGACATATGTAGTAAGCTAGAATCTTACTTACCTTAGGTTCAACTAGGCCATATTCTTTCACAAAGATGTTAAAAAAAGACTGAGTTAGCCACTCTTTCCCATCACTAATTAGACCTTTTAAAATTGAATAGTAAGTTTTGCTTGTGGCAACTGACCCTTTCCTCCTCATCGCCAAAAACACTTCACATGCAGCCTCAGGAAAACCTCTCTTGCACAAGAAACTGATAGCATCATTGCTTATAACATCATACACTTCTGTCCTCAAATTCTCTGTTCTTTGAACCAAACATAAAACTCCAGCTGCACTTTTTTCTTCAAGAATTGCCTTCAACAGAATTTTGTAGATACCTAAATCCAAACCTAAATCTTTCCCATTGAGTTCAATAAATACCTCCGTGGCCATATCTACCATTCCCTGCTTACAGAGCCAACTGATAATACAATTATAACATGCAACTGAGGAAACTGGTGTCCTTCTGAACTCGTCAAATATCTCCAGTGCCTCATCCATTCTACCTACTTTACAGTACCCATCAATCATTGTACAATATGTAATGGAATCCGCAACCAACTCCTTTTCTGGCATTCCCTTGTACAGCATATAAGCATCCTCAAATGCCCCCACCATGAACAGTGATTTAATAACTATGTTACACATAACAACATCCATAGAGACTCCAGCTTCCTCCAATCTCCTCTTTGTTTCCATAATCCCTGTGATATTTTCTTCCTCAATGTAGCCATGTAGCAATGTACTATATGTAATTGTATCTCCAAGTATTCCCTTCGAGATCTTATCAGCCTCTGATGTCCTCCCGAATTTGCATAATCCATTAATTACAGTGTTGTATGTGACAATGCTCGGATTAATCTCCCTCTTTTCCATGTTATGTAGGAGCTGAAAAACACCATCAAGATCCCCTCTCATGCAAGACCCGTTAATTAAAGTTGCATACATAAATTCATCAACTTCAATTCCCAAATCTTCAACCATCTTGAAAATAGCAAATGCCTCCTCCAATTTTCCTTTCTTGCAAAATCCCAACATGATGGCAGTATATGTAATCAAATTGGGTTCTAATCCACCTTTCCTCATCTTTATCAGAAAACCAAGTGCCTTTTCTACATCTCCTAGCTTGGAAAACCCATCTATCATTATAGTATAGCTAATTGTATCTGATCTTATGCCTTTATCCACCATCTGTCTATTCTTCTGAAATACCTCCATTAGAGCACCTTCTGAAATATAACCACAAATCCAACTACTATAGAAAACAACATCAAATGCCAATTCTTCCTTCTCTATCCTACAAACCAAATCACAAACTTCATTAACTCTTCCCAATTTACAAAGAGCACCCACAAGTGCTGTATAAGTCACAATATTAGGCTGTAAAGCTCCCGAATTTACAGCATTCTCGAAAAATTTAACCGCAATTTCTGGCTTCCCAATCTTACAAAACCCAGAAATTACTGAACTACAAACAAAATTATCAAAGGGGTACTTAACTTTATCATCAGTCATCAACTCCAGGACCTCAATAGCCTTGCTCATATCACCTTGATAGCTAAGTCTATGAATTAATGAGAAAAAAGTGAAAGAAGAAGGAAAAATACCATAGTTGATCAAGCAATCCCGTAATACCAATAAAGCTTTCTCCGGGTCTTTCCGGTTTATACATAGGCCTTGAATTAGAGAGTCCCAAACGCGATTACTCTGAAATTTTGAAGTTTCGGCCATCTGGGTCCTCATGAAATGCTCCGCCTCTTCATATTTGTGCGATTTTAGGAGAGCCCATGTGAGAATTGAGCGAGTCTGGGAGTTGCCTTTAATTCGGTTGGAGTCCATTTGAGAGAAGAAATGGATGACTGTGTTGAACCTGCGGGTTTGAGAAAGGAAGAGAAGGAATTGGATGATGGATTTGAGTGTGGGAGTGAAGCCGCTTTTGAGTAAAGTTTGAATAGGTGGGAGTTCTGGAAGACTGTTACGATAAGAAGAAGAAGACGACGAAGAAGAAGAAGAGAAGCATCGGCTGAGTTTAGTGTGGAAGAGAGTAGAGAACAACATTATCATAGTTTAGTGGATTTTTTTTTGAATTTGGGGAACGTTGTGGCTGCTGCTTCTGCTACTCCCCTCAAATGTTGAGTGGGAGTTTCTTTTTAAACGCAGACCAAATGTGCCGGAGTTGGTATAATTCATCAGGTGAATATGCCAGGGCAGGCATTGGTATGGTCTGTATTTGGGCCAAAATGGCACTTCTTTTTTCATTACACCCAATTCATGTTTTCGTGAATGACTTCCAACACCAAAGGAATAGTATTATTTTGTTATTTTTAATTAATAAAATTATGACATACGTGATAATACTTCTATGTGATATAACATTATTGATTGGAGATAGTAAAATAGTGTTATTCCCCTTATAACTAAGTTTTTCTCCCTCAACACCCATCAAAATTTTCTTTCAGTAAAATTATATTTATACTCATTTGCAAAATTACTACACTTAGTTGAATGGTTTTTATTTACAAACTAGCTTCATCACACACACGACAATTTTATTCATTTGTGAAATTAGTACACTAAGTTGAATGATTTTTATTTAATATATCATAGATTTGTGTGTGTTTAAATTGATTGAACGGATGGAATCGATACAATATTAACTCAAGAAAAACTATAGACTCAATTAGAAGTCCAAAAATAAATATTTTGACCAGTACCTATCCATCTAATTCCTTTTAGAAGGATATGTCTTACCTTCTAAATTTCTTAATAGTTGATAATTTTGAGGAGGGAAAATGTAGGATTTGGTGTGAAAATTTTTTAGCTTCATGAATCATGACACATGCAACGTATAAATACACTTTGTAATTTTTTTTACTTTGTAATTTTTGCAGTGAACAATAGCCGCACAACTCATAAATATATGATTACAACACGTGAGACATGAGTTATGTAATGATAGAAATAGAACGAAAGGTGTATGAAATATGGGATAGAATCGGAAATTTCTTTTAAATTTGTATGAGCCTAAATCTCTAAAATTTTAAAGTTAGGCCCAATCTCAACTTGGGTAACAGCCAGCTAGGCCCGTGGACTCGCTCTTCGAAATTACATTTTATCCCACCACCAGCATTTCCCACTGTTTTCCCAGCTCCTCCCAAACCCCAGAAATTGGAAGAAAAAAAACAGAACAAAAATATGAGTAACACAAGCCTTGGTCTGTCCCCAAATTCGTTAATTCAGTTGAAAATCCCACCCAAATTTCGCGCCAGAAATTGCCGCACGAATTTCTCAGCAGTCTCAGCTCGTCTTGACAATTCCAAAAGCAGCTCAGCAGAACCACAACTCAATCTCTCCGTCCTCCGCTTCACACTAGGTATCTCTCTCTCTCTCTCTCTCTCTCTCTCTCTCTCTCTCTCTGAGATTGAGATTTTGAATGATGGGTTATTGGACGGTGCAGGAATACCTGGGCTTGACGAATCCTACTTACCCAGATGGATTGGATATGGGTTTGGTTCGCTTTTGATTTTGAACCATTTTGCTGGTTCCATTTCACCCGCCAGCACAACCCCGGCTCAGCTTGTAAGCGACCAAAACCATCTTCTACTGTGTTATATTTGCTTCACTTTTTGTTGGCTTTGTGTTAATGTTTGTGGGTTCGTTTGGTTTTCGGCTTTCTCAATTAGAGAACAGAGGCTTTGGGTCTATCTTTGGCTGCATTTTCCATAGCACTTCCCTATCTGGGAAGATTTCTCAAGGTAATTTTCAAGGCACTTAAAAAAACTCCAATATATTAATTAGAGGTCAATGGCATTGTTTTTCAATCTGAAAAAACTCATAAAAATGCAAAGTGCAGCTTAAATTCGTAAACCCATTAAGGTGAAGTTTGAATTGTAAGCCTCTTCTGTGGTGCAAAAAATATAAACTATTCAAGAACCCTTCACTGTCAATGACATCGATATTAGATAGGGTGGCAGGCAGGTATAAAATGTCTGCTCAGCATTTTTGTAAGCCTGATTATGTGGAATTATATTGCAGGGTGCTACTCCAATGGATCAAACTAGCATCCCACAAGGGTGTGAGCAAATATTTGTGATATCGCAAAATGTCTCAAATACTCAGAAGGAGGACTTGGCTTGGGCTACGTACATCTTGTTGCGCAATACAAACACCATAGCCGTGGTACTAGCAGGTTTTTATTACATATTGGCACTAGACAGTAGAAATTTTTTGCTGGCGATGAGAGTGAGAAGAAAAATCCATTTTAATTTGGATGACAATGCAAATTTTGTTTTATTAGGTCAGAATCCAATTGAAAAAAAGAAGTTATGTTCTTATATTTTGGATATTTTGTTATAAGCTTTTCAAAAGTGGTTGTTGGTAATATTTCAGATAATATCAATTCGAAATGAATTATGCGTGCGCGGCTACTGGAACATACCAGATGATGTATTAAAAACCAATGTACTTGCTTGGTTTGAGAAACAGATTGAAAGCATTGGCCTTTCTGACGTGAAGGAAACCCTATACCTTTCTCAGATTGAAGGTAGCTATAACTTGATGTCTTCAGCTCCGTTTCTGAAAATGATTGCTTTTACTTGGAATAGTATGAAATTTTTGATTGTCTCTGTTTCAGATTCTGGACTTTGGGAGATGCTACCACAAGGGACTCGTTCTCTCCTTGTACAACCGATTGTGCAAGTTCTGCCCTCAAGTGACAATGAGATTCAAAAAAGTGAAGGATTTGTCTTGTTGGCTTCAAGCATGAGGTATGCATATAGTGATAAAGATAAAGCCTGGATCGGAGCTATTGCAAACAAATTTAAAGGTAAGCGATAAAAGATAGAGCCTGTATAGGAGCTCTCACAAAAAACAAATAGAAAACTAAAAATAGAAGAAGAAGAAGAAGAAGAAGAAGAAACCCGGAGGTAAAAGCGTATGTGCAGCTTTGTAAAGAATTGAACTTTTTATTATAAGGCAGCTTTTTTCGCTCAATATGTTTTTGCTGATGCATTTGAAATTTCGAAACAGGCATTAGTTTCGTAGATTGTCAATTGGCTCTCTTGGGATTCATATAAGATTAGCATGAGAACAAGTGCATAATGCTTCCCTGAAATGCTAACTACAGTAAAAGAATAAGCCATTTGAAGCAAATATAAACTTTTATGAAGCAAATGTCTGGTAAAATGATCGTAAAAAGGCATATGAATTATGTGAATGTCTCCAATACAAGAAGCAGATAGGAAGACATTTGCAGCTTCAAGATATAGGAATGGCAAATATTACTCGGCCCATAGGAATATGGCCTTTGGTTGTGTTTTCTCCTATGTGTTTGGTTGTTTTTATGGGTTGGCTTTGTTTGGTCGTCTTTTGTTGCCTGTTTTTTTCCTTTGAGACTTGAGTGCAAGTAAAAAGTTGCAGAAAAGCAAGCAATCTAAACTGAACCATGAGAAAAGAAGTGACCAAAACTCTTCTTACTTTGGCCAGCAACTGTTTTGCTTAACGAATCCAAACAACTTAGTTGGATCAGTTTTGTGATGCTCATATGATAATGAGATGTCTTTACTTCTTCGTTTCTTGATTTTTTTTTTTTCCGGTAAATACTACGAGGTGTCCCCACATCCGAAGAATGGGATTAATCCCCGCTCAGGATTCGGCTTACTCCTGGCCACAAAGTGCTTCCAACGTTTATTTCTTCCTTTCTTATTTGATATATGCTAATGGTTGGCAAATCATTAAATTTATAATTTATTAACGATTAACAGTCGCTCGTGAATGCGCAGAGTCAACCCTACTTTCCAAGTCATCATTTATCATACTCACTCAACCACTAAAGTCTCACCAACATGTTGCCCCATACAATCACTCAAGGGGGCTCCCACCATCTGACACTCAAACCATAATCAGTCACAATCTACAATGCAATTATTTTGACTATTTCAGAAAATGAATCACAGTGCAACCCTAATTTGAAAAGAATTACTTGTGACATTATCCCAATTGGCAGTTGAACCAAATTTGAGTTAAAACTTTGATATCAAAGAAATTGTGCCACTTCAAAGATGGAAAGCACAACATGACCTTATCAACATCAAGAAAAGGTTGGTTTGAAATTGAACCCTATATCTTGGTTTCTGATCTGATGCAAGTCACTAATTATTTTATATTGTAAAACTCCCCTCACACGTGGATCTATTTTCATCACTAAACACTACTACAAAAATGTAAAAGTATAATAATAATTATACGACGTAACATCTAAAAATTATCGTGGTGTTTTAAAGCGACCATTGATCATGATAGTAGGGAGATGCACTATAAAAAGTAACTTCTGTTGGGTTGATTTTAAACGGCACGATAATTGTCAAGAAAGAATCCTTGTACGTCTAAAATACGTTTTTAGAAAAATGTCACTTAGTGTTTTCTCTCTCTTCCCAAATTTTCACAACCCCTAAAAAAATCTGAGCTCCCTCGCTTCGTGCACTCTGTGAAAGAACATTTGTTGGAGCGTAAAATTTCATGACCTCCAACAAGTAATCAATGTTGAGAAGCATGTCACTGTCTTCGCTTGCCATCAATGAGGGAGGAGGGAGGTACATGCAAGAAAATACTTTGACGCGTAAGTCAGTAGGAACATAAGAAGATTGCAGTAGAATTTAGAATAATATTGGGCCTTTTTTCCCTCTGTGTTGATGGATTAATTGGCCTTTATAGGAATTCGAGTCTTAGGCTTTAAATTCCAGGTTCTATGATTTTCATTATGATCCACAATCACTCCATCATGGGCATAGTAGTGAGGGATAAGGCATAGAACATGTTTGTCTTGGTAGGTCTTCACCATCAAGTCCCATAAATGCCATGATTTCATTTATGTGTGTTTAAAAAATAGAAAATTGGAAAAACATGTTTTTTTATTTTAATTATAGCTCTATTTTCCAAGTTTAGAGTGCTAGTGGAATAATTTCTTGAGGAGTAATTTTTACTCTCATATCAAAGCCTATAAACTATGATGCACCGATACTCCGATACTCGTATATGATACGCACATAGACTATAAATTTTACTCCGATACTCGTATATGATACGCACATAGACTATAAATTTGTTTTATTGTAGCAAAATTGGTTTGGCACTCATCTCAAATGTTATAACACATACTGAGCTCGACTTTTGGGTGAGCTCAACGAAAAGCCGTAGACATGTTGGTCCATAAACTGCTTTTTTAATAATAATAATAAAAAGATTATTTCCCAATAATTGTGTTAATTTGGAACCTTTGGGTTTAGTGGCAAGTCCTCCTCTTCAACATTAAGAAATGAGTTTATGGATCATCCAATCTCTTTTCGTGTAGTGCTAGTCCAGTTGGACGTGACATCTCCACTGACTTTTCAAGTAAATGATGCTTGTTTGATTAATTAGGGGAAAATAATCAAGTTAATCTTTAATTATGTGACGTCAAATGAGGGTGCAACACGTCGCATTATGCAGATATAGAAGCAAATGGGTCCTTCTAAATTCTAAATTCTAAATTCTAAATTCCTAATCAAGGCAAATGCTCCACTATAATTCTATACAATTTTTCTCTCTCTCTTTCCTCCATGGTCAATGGGAAGATTTAGGCTGCCAATGCCCATGCCCCACGGCTACGGATTAAGATGGTAACTTTCAAAAGGAAGTCACATGAGTCATCAGAAAAAAAAAACTACTCTTCTTGAAACTTTCAATGACCCAACCAAAAGTTACATGGAATACCAGGTGACAATGATTTCCATTTGGTTGACTGGGTCAACAACTCAGTCAATGGATCTACCACAAATAATCATGAATTACAAAAGTAAAAACTCACACACACATCGAATTATCCCAAGCATGAGGTCCATAAAATGTGCAAATCTGTGGATCAGATTGAAGTCTTTTAGTCTGACTCGAATGATGTTCAGGTTGTGAGTGCGAAGCGTATTTGATTGTATCGAAGAAGTCATATTTATTGATTTTTTAAAATTGAAAACTTTTTATATCAAATTCAAGTCGTTTTAGTGAGACTGTTCTTAAATTTTCAATGTTAAAAGATCAAACCGAAGTCTTTGAGTTTGACTCAAAGGGATTTCAGTTGTGAAATCGAAGTTTATTGGACTGCCGTGAAGAGTTTTCAATTTCAAAACTGAAAATGTTCAAGGAAAACCAAAATTCCTTTGATTTGATCAGTAAATTTACCAATTTTCTTGACTGTTAGGGGGGTATGTATGAGAAAGCTAGCGTTTGTAGCAGTAAAATGAAATATGGTCCATAACTCACGGTAGGGAGCTGGTTGCCTTGCCCCTTCCTCACGGTTGGGTTAAAAATCAATGTGGATGACTTAAAATAATGTAATTTCCCCATCCAATTGAAACATTCCACTGTGCAAGATTATAATACAATTTGTACACCCCCACTAGATTTTTTCAATAAAATCCAATTTGCAGTTGGGCTGCTAAAAGCTGCCAATTTAAAGCCGAAAAACAACCAAAAGTCTTCCCTTCTTTAAATCCCCATTAGTCATATATATACTCTTCTTTAAATCCCCATTATATATGTATAAACTCAAGGTCCCTCTCTTTCTTCTCTGCATCTCTAAACACAAAAAGATGGGTGCTTGCTTTTCTTGCAAACCAAAACCTGCACTTCAAAATGTGAGAGTGGTTCATCTAAATGGCTATGTGGAGGACTATGAGCATCCAATTTCTGTAGGTCAAGTCACAGGGAAGCCCGCAAAGCACTTTGTCTGCACCCCAGCTCAGCTTCTCTCTACTGGGTCCAAGCCATTAAAACAGGACACTCTGCTGCAACCAGGGCAGGTCTATTTTCTGCTTCCATACTCAGCATTGCAGAGTGATGTTTCTCCTCTGGACTGGGCCTCCATATCCAGAAAGCTCACTGCAGCAGCAGCAAAAAGCAGGAGATCTTCATGTGAGGCTAACAATAATTCTTCTCATTCTTCTCCTTTGGCTCCTTCTAGTCCTTTGATGATGGGCCAGTTTTGCTCAAGCCCTGTGTGGAGCTCATCATCTTCACCAGGTAGAAGTCCTAGCAGGTTTTCTATGGAGCAGGAAAACATGGGCTCTCTGATGGATTATGGCTCTCAAAGGTCTTGTAGAGCTAGGTCATGGAAGCCACTTTTGGATACAATTACTGAGAAATCATTTAACAGGAGGACTGAATCAGATTTACAAGAGATGCATGTGGAGGCTGTGAAATAGATTGGGTTTGAATTTGATCAGGTACAGTAGTATATGTTTAGTGGAGAGAGAGAGAGAGAGAGAGAGAAACAGAAAACTCTATGCTTGGTTTTTTTTTTGTGGTAGATATTGCTAGAGGATATTGGGATGGATGTAATGGGGATTTTCTTGTGGGAAAATGAAATGGAAAACTCTGTTGATTTTAGTTTTTCTGGTTTGGAAATATCAGCAGATGATGGCAACTGAAGATCATCAGATATTGATCTTCTTTTCCCCACTTTGAATCTTTCAATTCTGTTATTACATTGTGAGCTGACATCTAACTTTGAAGTGAAGCAAATGAATTTCTGGTCTTTCTTCTCTCTCTCTCCTTTTGTTTTTGTTTTGGTTTTGGTTTCCTTCTTGCCCAAGAGTGATATAAGGAACATCCCAACCTGAGATATCAATGATTCTTCTGACAATTTTCTCATCAGAAATTTTCCTTTGAATTTTCAAGTTTTCATTTGGTTTGTTGGAGAAGATAAGTTACAAATCACAGTATAAAAAAAACTACAACTTTTGCAGTGCTAATTTTATTTAGTTGGATCCAAAAGGAAAATTCCAGAATTGAATCCACCTTATGCTGCTATGCATGTCTCATATTCGGTTCAGTCCTTATCATTGTTCTGAAATTACACTTCTTCAGATTATTAAAGTCAATACACTTGGTCTATGGCCTTTGTCATTATTAGGGGTCATTTCCCTTTCAAGGAAACTATTCAACTGGGTACATGTTTATATTTTTTGTTGCCATGTTTCTCAGTTGAAAACAGTACCAGCACATACAGTACATGGCACAGCAATGGATCCCATTAAGTCCACTGCCAATAAATTAAAACATTTTAAGATTGGCAAGTTGAAAGTGACAACTTCTTAAAAGGTCTGCATTTTCTTTAAAATGGCACCAAAGTTTGGAAACTCATTTAATTCTTTTCATGGAAGCATGAGAAGAACTTACATGCAACGGTGGGATGCTACTGTAGTGGTATCCCAAGCCTATTATGCATTGTTGGAAAAATAAAATGGATGGCAATAAGTAATTGGCTTGGGATAGCGCCATAGTGGTATCCCCGATATGGGTAAGGCTTTCTTTCTGGTGGAAGCAGGAGACAGAATAAATGGCTGTGTTTATTCTGGACTTTCAACTAGTATCACAACTGCAGCCACCACAAATTTAAGACATTTTTTTCTACAAAAGCTGTTTGGTGGATTTCTTCATCTACTTGTATTTGGAAACTCTGAATTCTCAACCAAGACGTAAGAACATTTAACCATCACTGGTAGGTTGGTCTAGCTACTAACATAACAGTTACAGCAACATCATATAACCCAAAATATATATAAATTTGGAGAGACGGAGTTATAGATGCAAATTAATTATAAGGGTACAGATATAGGAGCTGAAGGGACCCACTTTTGAATAGGTGAGCAATCCCACCCACCTTCTTTGCTATGTGTCACAGTAAAATGGTTAGGAACCCAAGTTTCCCCTCTTGATTCTCTTTCTCTCAAGAGCTCCCTCTGTTTTTCCTCAACAGCTTTCTTTGCTTCTCTTGCTTTGCTCCAGTCTTTCCCAAGAATAGCTTGGCTCAGAATGCCCCAAATTAAAGCTGATTCACTTGGCCACACTCCCTAATTCAAATTAAATAAATTACATCATAGGTAATTGATAACATAAACATAGAAAAGTAATTGCATTGATTTTTGTTTTACTTAAAAATTTTTTTTTTTTTACGAGATCTCCTTTCACTTTTTTTTTTTCCAATATAAAAAGTACTTTCTCTAAATTAAGTTCAATGAATTCTTTACATAATTTTTGTATAATTGCATATAATCATTCAGAAGTATGAGAAACTTCAAGATCCCAAGAAGCAAGGGAAAGCATGAAGAATGTTGGGATAGAAGAACAAAAATGGAAAAGAATTCTCCACATAAATTGCAAAGACTTTATATGCATGAAGAGAAACCAATGTGCAGTTTGAATTTGAAGAAGAAATTAGTGTCTGTAGGGCATACTGACTTAATGAAATGCAAGTTAAAGGATTTGGAGATCGAGGTAGAAATTAGTTACCTTCTGATCCGTTACCATAGGAGCTTTCAGTCCTGAAATGGCTTCTTTCGCATTGTATATAACTGTTTCTTTCCCGCTATTGACGTCCTTCATTTTGACAGTTCTGCAATGAAATACAGGATGCAGCATTATAACAAGACAGACATGGATGTGTGAAACGTCAACAGAATTTTTCAAGGCTAAACATGAATATGGTCAGGAGAAAAGTTGTTAGACAATATGAGAGAACCATTTTACTTGTTATTTGTTATAGATTGTTAAGAAACCTTGTACCTGTAGCATCAAGGTCTAACTTGTAAGTAATCAATGGTTTCGTTTTTTCTTTTTGTTGCTTTTTCAAATGTATGAAATCAAGCCACTGTTAATCTTTATGCACATAGGAGCAGTCTAAAGAAGAAGAAGATAATCCTTTCATGGACCTTTGAATTACCTATCCCACTGACCATCTATCTCATAAAGAAGCTCGAACGACGTTGAGTCAAAGATCTTTCCCTTAACTGTTCTGGGATTTCCCCTAAGCCCAAAAAATGAGCTGCTTCCATAATATAACTCAGCTTCAAGGCCAGTCTCATGACACTGGATTCTGTTTTCACCAACCCAATCAACCCAAGGTAATGGCAAGAATTTGATCAAGAGTTTCGGAGAGTTCATTTCATATGTTTCTCGGTGATTCAGGAGCTTCAGTTGCCTTTTTCCATGCACCTCAGTTTCCACTGAAGTACCTGCAGCATGGTTCTTGATAAGAAATATGGCATTTAAACCCAGTAGAAGATTTAAAGGGAGGAACTTAAAGTGCGTGAAAGTTATGACAAGAATGAAATCTTCGATATTGTTGGTGAGTTTGAAGTTCTTAACTAGTGAATATATATACACAGCCTGCAAACATTAAAGTAAATGAATTTTGAGCTTCTAATGAGTATTAAAGTAAAGGATTAGAGTGACTTGAAAACACAGAAAACCTGATAATAGTAATATATAAAGGCTAATAACATGTCGAGGGCCAAAGATAAAAGGAACCTTTCGGATTGATAGTGCGGTTAATCTTACAGTTAGAAACTGAAATCACATCCTCTACTCTGGTTTTCACACTGAAATTTTGTTGTTTTGAGGTATTGTTCCTAAGAATAGTTTTCAGATCAAATCAATTAGCACTTTCTTCTGAACTGTACAGTCAAGATAAGAGAAGCACAGTTTCAAAAGAGTATCAGAAAGGAAAAGGAAGATATACGAACATCAGAAGCAGCATTGAAACTGTCTCTAAACAGTCAGCATTAACTAAGAACTTGGTAAAGAGTACAGGTTCCTTGTAAGAGGTCTACTACATTGAAGTCTTCGAATTATTTTTATCTGGCTCTGGCAGATAACTGCTATGTTAACCATCAGTCAGGATTGGTAGATAATGCAACACTAATGAAATAGCAAAGCAAATGCTTATGTAGATTGGATGGCGGATTAGAGTCAAAAGGTTAAAATTTCTTAGATATGACAAAATTTCAGGTGTTTGAAGGATCTCTGACTTTCATTTTCCGACAAAGATCGCAAAAACAAGACTGGAGACAGAGAGGAAAGACTTGATGCATATGATTGGTGACTGCTATTTTTTCTCAAATAGAAACAAACAAATAAACAATCTGGATGATTGTGAGTAATAGCTTTTTTTTTCTTCTTTTTTTCGCAGTTCAAAAAAATTAACCAAGGTTCAAGCTTTACAATCTTTTTTATAGTAACATTTTACATTTGGTTTGTTAAATATGTAACGGCTATAGTAACCAGCAAACCAGTATTTCTTCCATTAGATTAATCGTTATTATGAAAAGTAAGAAGTAGAGTACCATAGAATTGGGGAGTAGGATGTTGACACCATATCATTTCAAGGTTTTCTTTTTCATCAGTTCCATGAAGGGCAGTAACTGGTGGGTGATGTGAAACCTGCAAGTATGCAACCCAAAAAGCAACCACATTAGGCAATGTATGCATAAAAGATCCACCAACTCGCCACTCGCCAGGTAGTAGCGAGATCATGTTCAAGTTTGGCCAGCATGGCAGAATAAATTGGAGGCTAAGATAATCATAAGGCAACCATTTTCGAGCAAAGGTTTAGCAGAAAACACAAATACAAGTACCTGCTCAAGTAGAACATTGAGATTCCCCCTTGAAACATGATGAGTTTCTCCAAGAATGGGGTTGTAAGGAGCAATTCCGAAGATCATAGGACGCAAAATAGAAATGCTCCATGATACAACGGCTGTGAACCTTTCTTGGGGACTTTCCCCTTTGTTGCACCTCCCTAACAGATCATTACCAACGCAATACACCGATTCACCGAAACACTGGAGGTGTGACTTCGGTAAGTTAAAAAGAGGTGACAGCTGAACTTGCAAAACAAGTAACAAGGTCAATTACCATTGACCACCAAATACAATCAAGACTACACTACTGTGTGATATTTAGTTTGTCAACAGAACTGTAAGAAGATTCACAAATGCAAATATGTTTTTCTTTGTAAATTGTATGCAAGCACACGCAAGATTGAAGAGAATTGTATGCATATATAGTTTTTTTATGTCAAGGTTGTTTTGTTCCATACAGCAAAGAGAACATAAAATTGGTTTAGGACTTTCCAAAGTTGTGTTTCTTTACTTGGATCTCCTTAACACTGCGCCTAGGAATTTATTATGGCCCTCGGTTGGAGAAATTATTGTATGTATCTGATACACCACGCGGCTCGTTTCGATTGCTTCAAAGCAATTCAAATTGAAAGATTATTCTAAATTAGTTGTTGTAAATATTACAGGAATTCCTATGTTAGTTGGCGATTGAAAGCAATTGTCAACAATATTCCGTTTATAATTGCATATGTGCAGCATGCTGAATTCGAACGTGTACTGGGAAGCAGATCATTGTTTTTAAGGTAATTTTATTTTAGAGAATGAATTTCTCATAAAAATTTATAGAAAATGTTGAAAACTCATCTTGGGAGTTTCATTGTAGAAAATAAAAACATCTTTTTGAAAAATTATTCTGGTCCACACGGAAATTTTTTAATTGGGACTACCTTTTGTATTAATGTATTAATTTTCACAGGTAAAATGTCATAAAAAGCATTTGTATAAGTGATCCAGTTTCAGAAATCCTTTTGGAACTACTTCTGTAGAAAGCACTTCTACTCATAAACGATTTTTAAAAAAAATACATCTAGTAGAAAAGCGTTAGAATTTTTATTAAAAATATAATTCCTAAAAAAGCACATGCTACGTGCTTCTCTAAAAAGCACTTTTGTAAAGCAGAAGCATTAATAAGACTTTCCGCCGAACACTACCAAAAGCAATACGCCTTTAACCATTTCGGATGCACTCCCAAACACAAGTGAATCACAGTAGCACTCGTAATTTGTAACCACATCAATAAGTAGGACCGGACTGGACGATAAAAACAAAAGCTTTGTGAACGGCCGGCTGATGCATGATAGTTCATTTTGTCTTTTTATGTAATGACCACAGATATTCATTAAAAACCAGGTGTCAACATATAAAAGTATGGAAATAAAAGAAACTCCTAAAAATGTAAATTTATGGAGTAATGCTTTTTACAATTCCGATCTTTTAGATTACAGGAGTCTAACAAATTGTGATCATTTACTATTGGATATTAATTCAATAGTTCAAAAAAGTTTCTTAAAATGAATGTAAGAGTGAGTAAACTGTTAAATTTACATCCAATGGTGAGTGATCATAAATCTCTTGGACTCCTGTAGTCCAGGAGATCGAGACTGATGCTTTTTAACCACAATTTTTTCGAATACATTGACTTAAAAAAATTATAGTATGATATTGAAGTATGACTACGTTGTATAAAATTGAAAATATTATCCATACCGTCTTATATAACGTGATCATATTTCAATACCGTATAATAATTTTTTTAATTTTCGACAAAGATGGGACCTACCACAGCAGTAGGTCCAGTGAGTCCTATCCTTGCCTAAGATGAGGTTTTGTAAAATGTAATTTGAGGATGCGACAGAAATGATAAAAGCTAAAGTTGTGAAAGAAGAAGCAGTAGACTTGCCTGGAGACGAGAGAGATCTGATCCTGGCCGTACATTTTTAAACAGACTTAGGACGCGCTTAATTAGATTAGGAGCTCTATAATCAAACTCCGAATCCCCATCTAATGACAATGGCTTCGTCAAACAAATAACTCCGGTCTTCTCCTCCTCATCCGTCGTGACCTGTACCGCACCGAATCATTCCCCAATATTTGGTATTATTCTCACAAATCCAACTTCAAAACTTCAAAAGGAACACTACAAAATTTATAACAAATAAAAAAATTTTAAATAAACAAAATTAAAAGGGACCATTTTTGGCCCCAGATTTGAGATTCCTTGCCAAATGACAAATTTCCATTTCAAAAAAGACAGAATCTCAAATCTTGGGCAAGGATAATTCAAGTTAGAAAATACAAAAGGATAATTCAATCTTATCGGAAATTATTTTTTTCTTCCTGTTTTGTATCATGTTTGACTGCAAATTAAAAATGAATAAATAAAGTTGCACTATGTCCCTACGTTTGCAACAACTAGCACAAAGTTGCTTGGGAAGTAAGTCTTTTTTTTTTCTTTTTTTTTTCTATTAAAATATAGGGAATACCATTTTCTAATTTACCCGGAACTTTAATAGGAAGCGTAGCTACTTGAAAAGAACAAAAAATAAATAATAAATAAATAAAAGGAGCAAAAATCACATCAAATTAAAAAATAAGAATTGAATTGAAACTTAGCATTCGCTCCATTTAGAAACAGGGCATGTTATAGAAGCTATCTTCTTCTTCTTCTTTTTTTCTTTTTTTTTTCTGTCATAATTATTCTAATATAACAAAAGGATCAAACTCGAATGCAAGGAACGAGCACGCTATAGTGCCGAGTGGCCTAACGCACATTTGCATAGAAGCTCACTTAGCGTTGAAGAAATGGTCATTAAAAGAAAGAGAAAGAAAATAAAAAGATGCCATGCCTGCCACCATTCCAAAGCAATTTCCATTTCCCTTTGCACCCAAAACAAAACAATATATATAATTAATAATTAACAAATGGGAGTAGAGGCTGGCTGAGGCTCCAATGAAACAGCCCAACAGATATAATAATTAAATATTTAATAGCAGCTTCTGCTGCAAGCCTGCAAACAAAACAAAAACTGATTTTTGTCTTCTGAATACCGCTTTTCCTGAGTGGGAAAACAGCTGAAGTTTTAGAAAACTGTTTTGAATACCATGGTTGATGAAGATGATGAAATAGATACTGCGACTTAGAATAAGTAAGAGGAAACCAAACCCATTAGTGGGTTTGATTTGATCTGCAAGAACTCCCAATTGGGCACCCAGAAATATGAAATCAATCAAGAAATACATGCATATAAATACCAACTAGGAAATCATTCCAAAATAGATAAATACCAATAAATACCATTTGAGCCACTGGCTCACTGTGTTACAGAGAGGAACAGAGAAAAACAGAGAGAGAGAGAGAGAGAGAGAGAGAGAGATATACATACCATCTTAGATTTTGTAGAGGCAGAGATGGTGCGGAGAGAGAGAGAGGTGCTGGTTTTGTTTTGTAAAAGAGGATGGAATGAAGAGAAATAGAGGAAGTGGCGGAAACTGAGAGATGGACTGTCACGGGGAAAAATAAAGGCGTTTTTATAGGCGTTTTGAACAACGAGAAGGGGAGTTGGTGGTGATTTGTTTAAATAAATAATTTTTGTTATGTTAATTCAGGAAACTATGAGTAGACAAAAACAAACCTCAAATTGTTTTTCCCAATATTAGGATTTTTTTTTTAAAATAAAAAAAGAGAGATTAATTTGTTATTATTTTCCCAATTAAAAGAAGAAGAAGAAGAAGAAGAAGAAGAAGAAGGAAATAAAATAAAAAAGAAGCCAATCACAATAAATAATTACGGTTAATAATTCTTCGTTAGACATTGGAAAGCTATCCAAACGGAAAGCGTAGCGTGTTCTGCTTTGTTTGTTCTGCTGCCGACGCATTTGTTTCATTTTCATCGCGCACACTGTTCATGAAAGGAAATGAAAACTCTTGTTGCGACCAACGTTCCAAATTAAGACATGGCTTCTTGTTTTTGCGCCTCTCATAATATTCAAATAACACAACAACATACCAAGAAAAAAAAAGGAACACCAAAGGGCTTGCTAGGCATTTAAAATATATATATATTTTTTTTATCCATTTTACTTTCTCTTTATTTTATTTTATTATACCTTAATTGATGATGAGTGTCGATACTAAATTAAATGGCGTTAGATATATTTAATGTATAAGATGTATGTAGTAGCTCACACTTACCTAACCGTAATCAATGTTGTGATAATGCTCACAACAAATCAATGTGACAGGCTCAATGACTTGAATTCATGTATGAACGTGGGTAATATTTCAGATACATTAATTTAAACTAAAGAACACATACACAAAATATGTGTCATGAAGTGGTACCTCTTGATAAAGATATGTAATCCAAGAGATACATGAATTCGAAAAAAAAACACACACACACTCATCCATAAATAGAAGAGGATTCTTGAGCATCTTTGTCAATTGCAAGTGTATTTGGGGTTTGTCTTTGGGTATGAAACTCATTGAAAAACAACACAGGCTATAGGTCGGGCTTCATTGCATTTCCCTTTGCATACAAGTTGTGGGAACAATTAAAGTCTAAAAGATAGCGTAAAATTACGTGCCTTGAAACAAACTTTCATCCTCTCATTATCAATATTAATTCCTCATAACACTTCCATTAAGCCATAACCCACATACCTTGTATCAACAAAATATCCAACAAGCTCCTCCTGTCGAAATGGAAGTCGATCTCCACAAAGAGAAGATTTAAGAGGTACATGATTCATTGGCGTCTCTCACCATCAATAATGAGATTTATCAGTCCACAATTGGTAAGGCCTCTTGGAAACCCATTACTCACCAATGAGAAGTTGTAGAATGAAATCATTGATGTTTCATTTGCAAAGACTGAAGGCCGACTGACTGATACTCTTACTATGGTAATCTTCACAGCGGAGTGTTTTACAGCTTATTTGACAAGTTGGGTATGTGAGATATCAACTTGAGAAGAAGCGTAGGCGTGAATTGTGTGATAATTAGGAGATTACATTCTTATTTTGTATGATTGACTTGTTCTGCTTATTACGGATTAATTATCATTTTTATTATATACACACTGTAATCTAATTATGTTTACCTCCTCAAGGAGATGAATAAACATACTTAAATATCCAAATACCATTATTTGACCGGATTGCGCACAATGTTTTCAATAAGAGTATTAAAATGTTTGTGGTGATAATTAAATAACTAAATTATTTCCAGTTTGATTGATCTCAAATCACATGATGTGTGGTAGACCCATATTAAAAGAAGTAGTTATTGTTGATGGTAAGGAACAACTATTGCTAATTGTTTGCCGCTTGGTATATGGAACATCAGCGTGTTAGGCTTTATCTTCAGGTATTTGTTCGACTGAAACCTATATTGGCTTGACGAAGAAAAGAAAAGAAAAAAAATGTTATAGAAAAAAATAAATGGCGAAATGGGAATTATATCCTTTAACTCGACAAGTAGTTTCAATTGCGTCCTGTCATCCAACTTTGTCAATTTGTCCGTCAAAATGAGGAGTAAAAGCGTCCTTTTGAGTTCCAAGAGTCTCCTTTGCTTGATAATCCCTCAATAAGAGAAATCCCCAAAATGAAGAAATCGTAAGGGTGCTGAGTATCCCAAATTGCACCCTACGGTAAAATATCGGAGAGTTCGACAGACAAAAATTGCAACTATTGTTACTGCGAGTGTGGGTCGGAAATCAAACTCCGGACTTCATGGACGGATCTGAATATGTCGAAATGGGCAAGAAATGTGCATAATGTTATATATCATCTTCAAAGGCTTTTGATGGCATGGGCATAGTGTAAAAATGGACAAGAAATGGGCAGGAATTGGTAATGTGGGCAGGATATTGGAAGGAATTGCTAGTGTAGAAACCTAGGCATAAGGAATTGCTAGTATGGACCACACTGATGAAAACAAAACCAACTCATCCATTTTCAAACATGCAGAATCACTTACTGTATTTAAGAGCACCACCACCCCAACGGAAGTCAGACTCTTCCATCACAATAAGCCAAAAGGACGAAAAACCCAAATATCCCCAAAAATGAAACCTTAACCCTTAATTGTACTCCCAATCAACCCCAAATTTCGAAGCTTACACACAACATTTCTCACTCACTCAACACTGGATCAGTCACTCACTCACTCAACACTTGTATCGACGTGCTCTACGCAATGGTGCAATTCATTTCCCCAAAATCCTATTGGATTAAAAAGTGACCAAAATAACCTTATCCCAACAACACCAAATGTGGAGGCTATTGAATGCAAATTGAAGGAATGTCTGGACTTTCTCTTCATCTTATTGCATCTTTCACTCTCATATTTCGTTGTGCTCTCACATTCTGTCTATTTCACAACATTCTTGTTTTTGTTAGAATTTTGAGGCCTCTAGAGGTAAAACTTTATAGTTCAGTTATAGGGCATGGTTAGGTCTATCTTGAATCTCATTAAGTGAATTTGTATAGGCTTGGACATTATTTGGATCAAATAGTGTTATTTGAGGTGTCTTGCAACTGGAAAGAATTGTATATCTTGAGGTGGTGCACCATACGACTACTTAAAAAGTTATTGTGGAATGATGATCTTATTGTAAAGAGTTATTTGTATCCGATGGTTGTACATAGATTAAGTTCCTACCACAACACCCTTTTTTATTTAGGCTTATTTATGTACATGCCCCATGTGCTTTCAAACTTGTCTCAGATTACCACCTGTGTTTGAAAACATCTCAAAGTACCTCTAACCTTTTAAAAACCGTCCCACGTTACCCCTTCTGTCAGTTTTTTTGACGTTCCGTTACGAATGTTGGGCCCCACTTCCTTTTTTCTTCTTTTTTTCTCCTCCTTCCCCCTTCCCCCATTCTAGAACAGCAGCCCCTCCCCTTTGTTACTGTTCATTGCTTATTTACCCTCCAAAACTCAGAAATTTCTCCTAACCAATACAACTAGCAGCAAGAACAGCTCGAGAGGTTGAAAAATCATACATGGATTGAAGCAAATGGTGCTCGGAATCGCTCGAACGAGCGATGGAGATTTTGGGTAAAAACCGAACAATTTCTTGCTTTTTTGGGCGATCCAGAGGGCGGTTGGCAGCGGCTGAGATGTGAGGCTAGTAGAGGACAACGTGCTGGTTCTTTTGATACCCATGTCGTCGCTTGGGGTGGCCAGAGGAGGAGATGGCGGCCCAAAAACTGGTCGGATGAACAGTAACAAAGCTGTTTTGGAAGAGAGGGGAGGGGGGGAGGAGGAGAAAAAAGGAAGTGAGGCCCAACGTTCGTAACGGAACGTCAAAAAAATTGACGGAATGGGTAACGTGAGACGGTTTTTAAAAGGTTAAAGGATACTTTGAGACGTTTTCAAACGCTTGTGGTAATCTGAGACAAGTTTGAAAGCACAGGAGGCATGTACATAAATAAGCCTTTTATTTATTGCATCCAAAGAATTCATCTCATACAAGAAAGGGTAACAAACTTTTGATTTTTGAGCAAGGAGCTTGTAGTTTAAATCATTAAGTTACCCCTCCATATGAGATCCTAGGTTCGATTACCCTTTCTCCAATATCACTTGTATCAAAAACAAAACAAAAAACTTTTGATTGTTGAAAGAGGAGACGGGAAGGAGTTGTCTTCCCCAACAACATTGTGTAGAAATTGTCGTTTTAGGTATGCAATGCGTCTTATGAGGCCACCAAATCCAGCAAAATGTCAGTCTCCTAATATTGAATCGATCATATGAAATCTGGATAACGTCAAATTGTTTTATTCTATTTGTTGTCTTGTTGCAAAATCAACATCTCAACTAAACCACTTTCAATGCTCTTTCAGACCTTTTGTTTCATTCTAAACTTCTGCAATTATTTGTCGTTGCCAATAGAAACGTCTAGAGCTTCAAACAGCATGAAGCATCAACACATCCACATCCCTAGAAAGAAATTCTTTTTAAGCCAAGCTTACCAAATCATTCTCTAAATAAAAGAACTGGGAAATTTAGCCTAAGGTCAAAACATCTACAATCTTCTTGTATAAAACAATAGATCCAATTCTTCTTTAAGGTTCGGTCAAAAGAAAAACGTGTTTTTCCTGGATTCTACTAGAGGGAGATTTTCATTTATTATTATTATTATTATTATTTTTTTTTTTTTTGTAGATTAGTTGTTGAAAAAAAATGCTGACGGCAAATGTGACTTCTCAATTTGTTTCCTTATGTTTAACCTGAATGAATGTTCATTGAGCCCGAAGGCAAACAACTACATGGGCAGGCCCAGAACGAGGGAAGCTCAAGAGACCTAATACTGAGGTCAATGGGATGCACCAATCAAGCACCTTCAAAACACTTCTCTAATGTACGGGGATGGGATAGAACTCGAGTGCAAAGGGTACGGGCGCACTGCCTTGACCAATTCAAACGACAATGTAATGATTCAAGGTTTAATGTAATGAGATGAGCATAAGTAGGTGTCTCTCCAAAGGTGGAATTATGGCTAGAGATTTCTTGTTAGAAATAACCAGACTATCCATTTAATTTTATGAGCATGCTATTAACACTGAAACTATTTTATAACGACCTAACGGAATGGAATTGTAAAGAAAAAAAATGTGCAACAAACCCAAAGAGACAAATACATGTGGTACGAGAAGATCTAACAGACATTACATATTTGTTGAATAATAGAACAAACTAGCCTTTGTTCAAAGATGTCAAACCATTACAAATAGGCCCAGGTCTCTTACATTATATAGAATTATAATCTGACCTTCCAACAAACCAAATTTAATTCAATCGCAAACTGGAACAAATTCCTCACAAGATTTCACTGTGGATTTGAAACCTGTATTCCATGGCGCTTGAAAAATTCTCTAAATCCATAGGCACTAGTGTCGTAATTGAACTGGACACGTGCAGATACAACAAAACAGACAATACATTAGTTTGGAGAAATTATAATTCTCAGACACTGAATCTATAGTTTCCATAAAGGACGGGGAACAAAAAAGATGCTGAATCTCTGGATGAATACATAAGAATGAAAATGGCTATTCATGGACCTCGCTAAATTAGAGTGATCAAATCAGGTCAAAATTTGATAGAGAAGGTCCGCCCCTTAGGATAATAAACATCATAATTTGCAAGCAAGCTTGGAAACTTACAGGTAGAACTTTCACAGCATACTTCGTAATATTTGGATCAGCAACCCTTCCCTGGTTATGTGTCTGCACCACAAAGATTTTCAATAAGCTGAAAGATGAGCAGTGGCATAGTGCCTAAGGGGCGTAATTTCAAGGAGTTATCAACTAGGACAAAAGAAAACCATCAGCCTGTCTACAAAGCATGTCATGGAAAGAGAATCACTACTTTCACTAATCTTCCTGCTGGGCACAAATTCAGCCTAAAAATGGTAACATGATGAAGCAGATTGACCATAACAAACTACAATGAAAACCCAAATGTCATCATGCAACTCTGATCAATATACATTCCACCAAGAATTGTTTCAAATTTCTAAGGCAACTTGCTTCTAGTTCAATGTTTGAAAAAATCAAGAATTGTTTCAAATGCTGAAGGCAAATTGCTTCTAGTTCAATGTAAAACAAAATAAATACATAAAAAAGAGAGAGAGAAAATATTGTTTCATTTCCCATTATCTTCCTTTTTTTTCTTTTTCTTTCTCAGAAACTATATAAACCATGATTTATGAGCTGCCCAGCAGCCACTGTCCACCTGGATTTTAAAGCTTTAACTGGAGTAAGAGAGGTAAAGGATCCAAGCCTCACTACAACTGATTCTATCTTTAGGCCTGACAGTCAAAGTCATTATCAACAATAGTTGAAAAGAAAATGCAGAAAATATTTTCCCAAGTGCAAGCAAAATTAAGAAGTAGTAGGTTCTTTCAAGTGCGGGTGTTCGCATAAAAAATAATGCAAACTACTTCAACTATGATAAGCTCCACAGGTTACAGTTAAAACATGACTGGAATAAGAAAAAGATCCTGTCTTACTTGTTGGGGACTATGAAATATTTCTATAAATGGATATTCCTTCCTCTGCCGCGTAATACAGAATCCAGGATATTTTGGGCATTCAACCTGAAATATGCCAGAGCAAGAAAAAAAAAATTATATCATAGAATATTAGGGGGCTCTAAGGGAAGATGAACATAAAATTATGTGAAAGTTGGCTCAAAAATCAGGAAATCAGGCATTCATCAAAGACATTGCTCTTTTAAGGGTGGCTGAGCTACACCAACAGGGGCTAGCTCTCCACTTTAAACACAAGACCTCCCTGTTTAGGAAGAATGCCAATCATGCAAATGGGCTATAGTGCCAAGGGTAAAGACATGGCTTTTAATTCACATATATGTTGCTTAATATATGCTTGCAGAAGGATCATACTAGTGTGCATCAACATATTTTAACATTCATAATTTTAAGCAAAATGATATATTATTAGAAATTGACAGTAGTATTTATTTTCTAAAACTTAACTAATGCTTGTTAAGACATCATTTAAACATAACTTACACGCATAAATTTTACATGCGGATGAAACTCGGCTGCAGCTTCCTCCAATACGCTATCAAGATGCCTTGTGAGATTACACCTGCATTATCCAAAGCGAGCATTTAGACTTTCAATTGAAGAGTAAAGGAATAGAATAAAAAATAAAAAATAAAAAATGGTGGAGACCAACTCTATATGACCTGAGGGTGAATGCAACAACCACGGGATAGCCTTCGTGAAGGAGCTGCACAAACTCACGTTCTGATGTAAAATGGATGATCCTTGATGGCCCAAGATCCTTTGGATAACCAGTATAATACCTTATATCACAGACAATAAACATAAGGAGACTGGAGTGGTAGAAACGTAACAAAGTCAAGTTGATTAGACAAGAGGCTTCCTAGGGAAAACCCGCAATCAAGAACTGCCTAAATCCTACTGCATCAATCAAAATTTCATATGGATATGGTAATTTAACTTAGTTCAGGAAATTTTATAGAGATACTACCATCTACACCAAAGGTTTCAATATATTACCACATACTTGAATTTATACTTTATAAGGAAGAAAAGAAATGTCCAAGGAACAACAGAGAGAATTTGGATACAATTCATCAACAGCAAATGGTAGTAATTGAATATAGGAAAGACAGTAAGAAATGCAGGCATTATCTCAATTGAGATTGAAGATTCTATAAAAAGAAAACAACTTTTCTTAGTTGCCCTTGGCTCCCTGCCAGGCCTGAGCCTCAGCTTCGGCCTCTTTGAGGCATTTTGTCGAACACCGTGCACGCATGACTCAGACAGACAACAAAATGCAGACAGAAGTGAGAAATGAGAGGCGAAGTAGAGAATACTAAAGCTCGTACTTGGAAGTTGCACGGAGATGGTTGATCATTTTATCAAAAAGTGATGGCTCCCCCATTTATGTGATCAACGCCCCAAATACCCAGCTGCTGTCGTTTACGCAGTGCCAAATCACACCCCCAGTGGTAATAAACAGCAGAATTCTAGAGAAATATATATAAACTACTTGATATATTTTAATTTGGATATTTGATCGTTACATGAAATTATAACCGAGTTTATTAGAATTTCTCAAATAACATAAAATAAGACCTGACAAAATACATGAACTTATAGCCTAGTTGGCTAGTGGGCCCACTTAGCTTTAGAAAGCCTCTTAGAACATCTCCAACCGATGTGTCAAAAGTGCCACATAGATATTTAACGGCTATAAATAACATCTCACATCACTCCAACCGATGTGTCAAAGTTGATATGAAATGAAGGCTGGAGGTTGAGATGTTATTTTTGACATCCCAAAAGAAAGATGTCAAATGAAAATTTTATTATTTTTTCTTTTCTTTTCTTTTTAATTAAAAATAAATCAACTCTAAAATGTAATAAAATAATAATTTAATTTGACATATCAGGTGGAGTGTAAAGCTGTGTAAGATGTCAAATTGCCACATCAACCATCAAATTAAAATTTGATGTTTGGTATTTAATATCTCCCTTGGAGATGCTCTTATATTCTCCCACGTCACACTTCCTCGCTAAACCTTACAAGAAGGATTAGAGAACTTCCACCATTTGCCATGGCAAAGGGCAAGGCAATGGTTGTTATTATTCATATGAATAGTGACAGCTCTTGCAAAAGGCTTGTGGTGTTTCCACCCATGTCACTATTCACATGAGATATGAGAAGAGAAATTTGTATAGAGTTTTGGTGTGATAAGTAAAGAATATGACTAAGTATTTATTTATTTTTAATTCTGAATTTTTTAAGTATTTTTAAAGATTTTGTTTTCTATTTTTTAAAAATTTTGTTGTTGTTGACAACAGCAAACCCAAACAACAGCTTAAGCTATTCTTGCATTTGGGCTAGCCCAGGCTTGTGGTGCCCACCAATAGCCTGGCAACATTTGTCCGCTGGAAACTCTTTTTGGGCCTAGACCCCCCCTTGTCCGAACAAAGGGTAGGTCACTAGAATTGCTCTTAGGGGTGGGCATGGGTTGAGTTGTGTCAGTTTTAATTTCAACCCATAACCCAACTTGATATATAACAGTTTATGATTTCTTGGATCCAAGACTTGCTTATTATTAGGCCAACCCAAACTTTTCATGATCGGGTTAGACAGCTCGGTTGGGTTAACTTAAAATTAGGTCTACTTTTAAGTTTTTATTCCAACCAGTAATAACGGTTTATGATATTTTAAACTCAAGACCCATTCATTTTTTAGACCAACCCAACTCATTATGATCAGGTTGACCCGAAATTGTGCCCACCCTTAATAGGGATGATATGAGATCTATTGTCCCAATTCCCTGTCCCTTTCTTAACATTTTGACACACATCCCTTAATATAAGAGTCTGCTAACAACGTTAGTTCCCATTTAAAAAAGAAAAAAGAAACGAAATATCCCTTTATTAGTGGTTCAGTTCATAGTGTCATTTGATACATGATTGATAGTTACATGCAAAGTTCAGTTCATAGAATATATAAAGGGAATGATCAAAATTGCAAAATATACCATCCCAATCCTCATATTCTAGGAATTGGTAATCCAATTCAAATTTGAGAATATGTGACACAGTGAACTGAATGATAGCAGAGAGATATAACACCTGCAGCATCAAAACAGCCGAACAAAAAGGAGAGAGAATTTATCTAGTAGAAGCTGCTTTCCTGGTAGCCAACTCCAGGAAACCTCAGTAGCAAATCCCATGGTTTCTTGAGGGATTAAAATTTTAAGACCAAGCATAAAGAAGGATTTTTGTGTGTGCGAGGATATATGAAACCAAAGAGTCTCTCTCACGTAACCAAAGGTTGTGAATTGTTTAAGACAAAAGATTTTCATCGCCCAATCGAGTGCACATAGTTTTTGGTTTTTACTAAAAAAATTACTTCGTCTCTTTTAATATATGCATACTTTTAAGGGTTTTATTAAGACACCATAAATAAAAACAAAAACTACTCAGCATATCTAATCTGTTATAAAATAAATGGAATATGTGCTAAAATATTGAGCTGCACGTAAAGTAGATGAGACACAGCATTTAACGAGGTTCGGCTATGCCTACGTCCTCGGAGAGTAGTAGCAATAACTTTTCCACTATATAAAATAATAGGGCTACAACTTTAGTGTTTACAATATGTGTGGCTCATTGAATTTTCTCTCTTGGAGAATTTCTCTCTGCTCTCTTTCCTATCCACTCACTCACCTTCTTTCTTCCTTCTCTTCCTCTTCACTAAGCACTCTCTTCTCCTGGTGGAGGTATCTATTTATAGGCCTAAGACATTGGCTGTTCACTTCACAAGATAATTGGCAGACAAACATCATTAATATTCTTCAATCAATTGAGTAGTGGGGCTTGCCATTTTGGGATCCACATTGTTGACTTTACAACACTCCCCCTTGGATACCACAAATGATATGTTAGTTGCATCATTAAAGACTTGCTTGGAGAAAACCTAGTGAGGTAGAAAACTGATGGAAGGAAGAAAGAAGAGTACAACAATCTGTATAGCATACTTCTGGATGCTCCCCCTGATTAATATCTCCCCCTGATGTCTTCATGACTATCTTTTTGAGTGAGAATCTTTCGGAGTGAGTGGAGGATGTAGCCATTAATAATTCTCGTAGTTGAGTAAGTAAATATAT
>NC_047650.1:5602582-5606501 GCF_902201215.1 Prunus dulcis | reverse complement strand
TTATATATCTTTAGGGAATCGCTTCTGGCAATATGCTCCGTGCATTTAATAACCTTTAAAGATAACATGTTGGTCTCCGTAAATGTGCAATAAATGGGCACAATTGAATCTATAAATATGGAGAAAACCCAACATTCCTTGTTTATGCCAAAAACATTGTGTCATACAAAGTAGGTATATTCCCTTTTATTCCGAACACCCAAGTATAACTTTTAGTATTAACAAATTTTGGGGTTCGTACTGTGGGTTTGTTCTTTCACGTTCATTCTCATCTATAATGGAATTGCCTCATTCCATTTTGGCCAATGATATTGTCGACATTTAATAATTGAACGTGGTTCCAATCAACACAGCCCATTGATGATTTGAGTAGCTACTCCAAAATCAAAATTTGTCATTCATCAATTCATGATCCCACCATTCTCATGTGCATGCGCATACATCAATTATAAGCATTTCTTTGCTTTTGGGTACCCAAGCCACTGCAGGGGCTTTTATTATGTGAGAATGTAGATTATAACCTCCAATGGAGCGTTATTTTATAGTAGGGCGTGGATAATCTCCATTTAGGGAGTTGGAACATTTAGAACCCATATATCTGTCATGCTGCAGGCATGCCACAAATTAATACATACATGTCAATTAATTTCTGGGACTTTAACCCATACAATTTGCTACGCATTAGGCGTGCACAATATCAATATTGACATGTCAAAGGATTGTCCTTTCGGGACTTCAATCCATATCATTTGCTACGCAACAGGCGTGCATCATATTGATCACTGCTATACCCATATTTTGTTCTTATGGGACTTTAATCTGTGCAGTGTATTATCAATGTATCCAACTTGCAATTTGTAAAATTTGCATTAATAATTCATGGATACATACAAGCCATTCTTTTTGAATGGACTTATCTCCCCATTTGGTTACCTTTCAAGATAAAATATCAAATAAGTATATAAGCATAAAATAACACAAGTATTGCTTACATCCTTAGGTGGGAGAAACTTTTCTCAAGTATCATTCAAGCTTGTATCGGCCCAGTAAATATAATGTAGTGCTTGATGATCTAGTTATATCCTGCAAAAGCAAAAATCACAATTCTTTTCTCTGTCAAAAACAAATAACCCTCAGAGTTAGGATCACTTCATGGATTCTTTCTTCAGATGTTCATTCTAAAGAAATAAAATCTCTTATGAACAGAGAGTTACAAAAAGAGAAAAAATGCAAAAAAAAATTGTGATATTGATTGCAAGATAAGGTAAGCAATCAGGGAAGGAAGCTTGGTGGGAACAGACAACAAGCTCTCAATTCTCCTAGTCTAGAAGGACCTCAGGAGATTAGAGCATAAGGTCGCCTTCACAGTTCCCTAATGCAGCGGAAACGTGATCAGGGATAGTCTCGCTTCCTGAATGGATGATCAGAGATAGTCTTGCTTCTCGGGCATATTGAGTGCTTAGTGATAAGAAAAACAAGTAGATATCGCATCACTAGGTATGGAGAAAATTGGATGTCTTCTGCAAAGAAAATTTCGTTAGTAACACATTTATACACAAATACAATGAATAGGTAGAACCGGTGAATTTCAAATTAACCATAGGAAAATTGCGTGATTCTCGGGATACTTTTGAAAAAGTAGCTCCGTGAAATCCGTAAAGCAAGATCGGCTTTGAAAATAATACTTGAAAACGCCGAAAGTGCCGACAGGCATTATTAGAGGCCACGTGAAGTTTTGGACTCTGGGAAAGAAAAAGATAATATGGGGATTCGAGAAGATATTGGGATCCTGGAAATGTTGCCACATTTTCGCCTATAGATATTGCCTTTGCAAAACTTGATTGGAGCAACTGCGTTTCAACTCAACTTCCTTCATTTTCTGAAACTTTAGTTTTTGTAAGACTTTCTTCGAAACCTTCTTAAAATGGCTTCCTCTTCTTCCTGCCCAAATTATTTCAATTTAAATGATGCTCCCACAACAACCAGTGACGCCAAAGTTTTGGCGTCCATCCTTTGTATCCCAAAATCGTCATCTCACAGTTAATGATTCTGTGATGATGAATGATGCTACTGCTGTCATAGTAGCTAGGAATTTCATTATTCCAATGGATGAAATGTTGTTGACAGGGAGGTCTGAGGAAGAGGCTATTGATGACTCAATGGCTTTTAGCATTCAGAGTGCTGCTTCTGTTTCTAACTTGGCTGATCGTTTGCGTGTTAGAGCAAACGAGGTTCAGAAGCTGACAACTGAAAATTATTCTCTTCAAAGAATGCTTCATGAGTCTCAAAAAGAGGTTGAGAAACTTAAAGGAGAGAATAATTCCTTGTTGAAACTGGTGAGTTCGTACTCTGTTGATACACAGAGAAAGCTAGACATGCTGCAGGTCTCAAATGAAAGAATTTTGGGAGACCATGAGAGGCTCATGGCTAAGCTTAAGAGGCGCCGTCCTCTTCCTTCAGAGGCTTCCAAAACATAATGTAATTTTATAGATTTTACAGGGCCTGCACCTTCATTGCAGGTGGAAAAATCTATCTGTTATATGTTCCTTTTCTGTTATAATAATATTTGCGCACATTCTTAAACTTGCACATGTGGTTTTTACGTCTTTTCAAAATGACGGTTTGGAACCTTGTGCCTTATAGGTTCAAATAACCACATCAAATCTCTCATATTTCCATGCATGTGAGCCCAGAACTTTTGGCCTGGGCTAAACACAAACTCAGAATTTATTTGCCCTTTTCAAATGGACATGAAATATGAATTGAGTAAAAGCCACGATAATATCGCAATATAGTAGTGAAGAGCATTAACTACTATACACCCACAACTTCAAGTTCAGGATCTCTCATATATTTGATCCATGGGCTTCCGGCCCAGATATAACAAAATATGTGGGGAGCCTCAATTCATTATTTGAGGTTTATACTGATATTATCCATTTCACGGTGTATTTTTAACAACCGGAATTCACAAAATATATTTCTTCCTTGAGGTGTCGATTATAACAAAATCGAACTTTATTAAATTCATCATTCTCTTATGCCAAAGAAATATGTGGTGTACCACAATTTGCAATAATACCTCAAGGGTTGTCCATTTAATTGTTGGAACTTTAGGTTCTCAACACTGTTAGATTTTGAACTTCAGGCCAAAATCACATATTCTCATGGTATGGACATTTTTACAATTTTCTGTACATATTTTGGGACTTCAAGCCCTTACATAATTGTCCATATTTTGAGGAACTTCTGGCATCTCATTTAATTGCTCATCCATGAGTTTAAGGAACTGCAGGTTCCCTTTTGTATATAGTGACGGTTTACCCAAAATGGTTAATATTTATGCATACGTCACTATTCATGTGAATAGTACTATTCATCAAGTCATGAATACATATCTATTCATATGTGCAGTACATTTGCCAGTACAGTTATTATTCATGTGTACGGCACTTTTAACCAATACGGTACTGTTTCATCATCAAGGAACTCTAGGTCCTTATTTACATGTCAAGGATCAAGGATCTTCAAGCCCGATCTCTTGTTTACATGTATAGTACCGGAGAGACTGCCAGTTCTCATATCAATATCATCATCAAGGATCTTCAAGTCCTGATGTAATTGTATGATGAGGATCAAGGAACTTCTGGTCCTGATCTGCATACTATAAAAACTCATCATACAGCACAATTAATCCATAAAATAAATTGCTAGTAAATAAATTACTTGTATGGACGATAAAACCGCACCATACTTTAAATAAAATTAAATGTGCGGTAAAGTAAATTCATAAATTAAATTGCTTGCTGTATGGACGTTAATCCCGCACCATACTTTAAATAAAATTAAATGTGCGGTAAAGTAAATTCATAAAGTATGAGGGTTAATTCCACATCATACTTTAAATAAAATTAAATGT
>NC_047650.1:5559293-5602418 GCF_902201215.1 Prunus dulcis | reverse complement strand
CAAGGATCAAGGATCTTCAAGTCCGATCTCTTGTTTACAAGTATAGTACCAGAGAGACTGCCAGCTCTTATATCATTATCATCATCAAGGATCTTCAGGTCCTGATGTAATTGTATGATGAGGATCAATGAACTTCTGGTCCTGATTTGCATACTATAAAAACTCATCATACCATACAATTAATCCATAAAATAAATTGCTTGTAAATAAATTACTGGTATGGACGATAAACCCACACCATACTTTAAATAAATGTAAATGTGCGGTAAAATAAATTCATAAATTAAATTGCTTGCTGTATGGACGTTAATCCCGCACCATACCTTAAATAAAATTAACTGTGCGGTAAAGTAAATTCATAAAGTATGAGGGTTAATTCCACATCATACTTTAAGTAAAAGTAAATTTACGATAAAGTAAACGTGCTTGTATGGGCACTAATTCTGCTCCATACATTTAAATAAAAATAAAGGCATGGACGATAAACCCGCGCCACCCTTTTAAATAGATACTGTTGTATGTGTAATAAACCTACACCATACAGTAAATAAATTGTATGGGTAATGAACTTACACCATACAGAAAATAAAATAGTGTGTGGGATAAAAACCACCACTAAAAAATATAGAAAGTAAAACCGTCCGTTAAAGCTAATAATAGAATTACTGTATATGTATATATATATATATATATTATATATTTATAAAAGTTGCAGGAAGCTTTTCCAACCTTTTTTTTTTTTTTTTTTTCGTTGGAATCTTATCAACACCATGATTCATTAGTTTGAAAGCTAGACAAATTATGTTGGCTTTTCTTCTTTTCACTTGCAAACTTCACTAGCTTTGGATGTTAGTATGAGTATTAAATTGTGTGGAGAAATAATAAAATAATAGAAAAAGTAAGAGGCAAGGAGCTTATCCTTCCAGTTGGTTTGCTCGTATATCTCTCTAGCATACCACAGCTCCTCCACTACTTTTCTTCCTTACATCAACATAATGGTTAGTAGTATAAATAATAGTGTAGCACAAAAAATTATACCTGAGAGCTTCTCGTGCTGATAACGTGTTATAAAATGAACGGAATATGTGCTAAAATATTGAGCTGCACGTAAAGTAGATGAGACACAACATTTAACGAGGTTCGGCTATGCCTACGTCCTCGGAGAGCAGTAGCAGTAACTTTTCCACTATATAAAATAATAGGGCTACAACTTTAGTATTTACAATATGTGTGGCTCATTGAATTTTCTCTCTTGGAGAATTTCTCTCTGCTCTCTTTCCTATCCACTCACTCACCTTCTTTCTTCCTTCTCTTCCTCTTCCGTATATGTTTACAAACAAATATAATGCCTATTTATAGGCAAAGCAAATGGCTTTTAAGGGAGACATAATGATTTATCCCCAACATCATTATCCCATCTTTTGATTAATACCTTCTAGCTTTATCTCCATTTTTTGACTAATTGTCATCTAGTTTTACCTATGTGGGCTTCATTTCTTTATAACATAATCATTATTCTTTTTCTTTTTCTTGTTTTTTAAGTGGTGATCAATTAGACAAAAATAGTCTAACTATCACTAGTCCTATGCAGAAGCAGTGAAGCACCAACCAGTTAACACAACTTAGAACTCGTGTGGGTCCACTCCATATTGTGATTCCATGATTCCAACTATTTAATATTTTTGTTCTTATTAAAGGATCATCTCTACAGAAAGAAATCAACAAAAACTTTAGTCGGTTCGGGATTACTGTTATTTTTAAAACAACAGTTTCTAATATGCTTTAAAAATAATGAGCCGTAAAGTAAAGTAAATCAGTTCTATGTTTGATAAACAATATTTTTAGGGTGCTGATTTTTCATTTTATCCACTTATATTCCCTATTTTTAATCATTTTTACTATAACAATAAAGAGAGTGTAAGTAGATAAAAGAGGAATGGGAAAATCAGCTCCTTATTTTTAAAGTGTTGTTAGTATAAAAAGCAGTGTCAAAACCATTTGGTAAATTTTAATATAAAGCTATTCTAACTATGAATAATGACTAAAATAGACATAATCTTGAAAGTGTTATGTGCTAGTCATGTGGTGGTCGTGGTGATGAAGATGGACATGGAGATGAAGGAGGAGGTGGTGAAAGAGGTGAAAGTGGAGGTGGGGGTGTAGGAGGTGAAGGTGGTGGTGGTGATGAAGAAGGTGATAGGGTGGAAGTGGTGATGGTGATGAAGAAGGTGGAGGTGGTGATGGTGGTGGTGGTGGTAGACGATGTCATTTAAAAAAAATTAATTATGTTATTATAGGAATTGAAAAAAAATTCATTGAAGGTTCATCTATGCTTCTTTTGAAAGCAGCTTTGAAATGCAACCTAAAATCTGCTTTTAAAAGGCCATTACTTTTAAAATAATCAAGATTTTATTTTTACCAAACACCTTGAATTGCTTAACTTTAAAGTGAAGCATATTTTTGATGGCAAAAAAAAAAGAAAAAAAGAAAAAAAGCAATCCGAAACAGGACCTAACATATGATTAATTTTATTGTTTACCAAAAAGAACATCCATCTATTTATTTGATCTCAATTAAATGACTCATTTCGGATTATAATATCACATTACTAAATAGACTCAAACGAATGGGTCATATCATATTATCTTATTAACTGATTACGACTTGAGCGCTACTCGTGAATTACAATTATTTACTTTTGTTTATTGTACATTTGGAATGATAGTGATATAGCGTATTTGCTCACTTTGGTGTGGCCTAAGCATCGGACTAAGCAGGAAAAGACTTTGGTGGTGGTTTTGTTTGCGTACACTTGTTGGGGAATTTGGCGTAGCAGGTGTGATGCGGTCTTCAAAGGAAAAAAGGTGTGTCTAACCCAAACTTTAGTGCGAATTAGGCAAATGAGTAGTGATTTCCACCAGGCATCATGCCTTGGAATCTCTCAACTACCGTTGCCTGATTTGGTAAGTGATATTATTGATGAATCTTGGTCTCCTCCTCCTCATGGCTGGTGCAAAATTAATATTGACGCTAGCTGGGATAAGACTTCTTCTAAGTCTGGTCTGGGATGTGTGATTCGTGATGATGGCTGTAATTTTAGGGGAGGTTCGGGGAGCTATAGGTTGTCAGCTTCTGTGATTGAGACAGAGGCCCATGCTGCTCTAATGGGTGTTTCTCTGGCTGCTGACTTGGGTGTCCAGCAGGTAATTGTGGAGACTGATTCGAAAGTGCTGCTTCAGAATATCATTGGGGGATCATGTAAAAGTGTGTGGTCTATCTATCCTATTATTTCTGCTATTCGGAGGCGTTGCAATCGCTTTAGTTCTTGCAATTGGCGTTGGATCCCTCGCAAGTGTAATGGTGTAGCCGATTCAATTGCGGCGAGTGCAAGACGGAGGATGAGCAAGGATGTCTGGCTACACAGACCCCCATCTTCCTTGGTTTTTGTTATGCAAGCAGATGGGCTTCCCTGCCCTCCTAGTTCCTAATTCGGATGGGTTAGAGGCTGACATGCACCCGTTGGTGATGTCTTAGTGGATGGCCTTCTAACTAAGTTTTCTTTGTTAGTTTTGTTTCTCTTTGCCTTGTTGTTATCTGGTTGAATGGAGGTGTTGTTCCCTCCTTCCTAGAGACTTTATGTTGGTTTCTCTTTATTTCAATGAAGCATCTCTTTGACCCAAAAAAAAAAAAAAAACTTTGGTGTGGCCACATCTCCCTTTAGAATTGTGTCATGTGTTAAAAAACTATTGCATTTATTATTCACTATGAGACTCATCACGTAAGTATCGATAAAACCTGCCTTCTATTTGACTCAATATCTCAAGAACAATAGAGTGCTATATACAATATTTCTCAACTAAACTCCTCAACGCAGACTCTCTCAGTTAATATAGAGTTAACCTAACCAACTCTTGACTAACCATAGCCTAACTGATAGTTAACAACTAACCATATTGCCAACTCAGATAGAGATTCCTATATATCCTTCCAAGAGTTACCCTTTTTTCTTTTATGTCCACTGATTATACTGACTGATTCTAGCAAGAAAAATAAGACTCCTTCCAACCAAAACAACAGAAAAATAAGACTCCTGCAACATAGAAAGTTCTTTGACTACATAAACAATTCCATTTGGGCTTTAGGATGAAGTGTAGCTGTAAATATTGGGGTGCATGGCACGACTTTAATACATTTAATTTCATTGTAATCTTCTTCTTTTTATTATTTTTTTTTATTTTTATACAATCGATATTCTACTTTAATTTAATTTGAACTATAGGGAGAAGAGGGACTCCAATCCAACTCGAGTAAAGAGCGGGGAGCATATCCATTATAACTAACCTGACTAATCCCATATCAGGATTGCGTTGTAATTTTTTTTTTTTTTTTTGTAACAATGCTAAGATGACCTTTCCGTTGGGTTGTTCAATCAAAGTTAATGATCTGTTGGGTTGCCAAAGCCCTCTTCTCAATCAATATTTACCATAGGCCCTCTACTATAGAATGACTCTATATTTCATCCCATATCCTTCATGCATTCAACTAGAGTTTTCAAGATCATGGGAATAACATTTGCATTTATTCAGTTCTTGCAAGGATAAATGTCATAACCATTTCCCTTTTTTTTTTAAATGACTGAACTGACCAAATATGTTTTCTCTTCGAATTTAAAACATGACAGTGGAATATAACTCAATGGTTTAGCTCTTCCACCTCCATCTGGTCAGAGGTTCGAAACTCCGGACACCTAATGAATATTTGTGTCATCCCCCTTCCCAATCACTTGTACTAAAAAAAATTGGTCGCAAGGCTCAATTATATTGGAGCAGAGATGCAGAGTAGTTGGCCAATTGAGATGATGCATTAAAGTGATGTTCAAAAATTCAAGGAACAAAACTTGTACCAAATCAAATTAGCAAAACTTATAAGTGGAAGAAACTAAGAGTCTCCCCTCATACCAGTTCTCTTTACAGCTATTCCACATACATATATATTTCAGACACATACATCTAGCCTCACACCTTATTCCCACAGATTACAAAGAATATTACAGCCACGACGGTTAAAATTTTTAATTTAACCAACCCAAACTACCGTTGGTAACCCATGGCAACCACTGGGATCCTCACCTTGTGGCCCCGGTTACCTTTCATTAGCACCTCTCCAAAACTGTAGGTTCCAGTCACAGACCGAACTGTGAGAGTCACCGAGAACTTTCGTGATGCACCGGGTTTCAGAGTCATTGCCGGAGGGTTGGCTTCAATGGCAATGGCTGGAGCCATTCTTGTTGTGATCACATAAGTTTCTTGTTCAGCAACATTTGTGACTGTGCGTGTAACTGTTTGACTTCTCACTAGATGAGATACTGTGATTGAAGGAGAGTTGAAATTTGATGGGTGGCCGATGGTGTAATTGCAGGCGCAGTTTGTGTAGTTCCTTATTTCGCGAGCATCAATACCAGGTGTTGTACACAAGAAACCCAAGTAATCCTGATAACCTAAAATCCAATAAAAATTGGATTGAGATTTCATCAGATAACAGGCCAAATATAATTCAACAGAATAATCTGTTTCATCCCAGGAGGAAATATCTGCAGTGCTCTGGAAGGCAACCTACAAACTTTTCTTTAACATTTATGGTAAATGTATGTTATAATATTGATTTCCTCATGCTTCCTAATCCCCCGTCCCCACCCCCTATTTTCTTCCCTGGTTTGGACAATCCATATTTCCAAAGTTACATGGGGATTTACTTCAAGTCCAGTAGCGTAAAATCATTTATAAAGAGGTAGAAGAACACATACCCACGTCAAAGATTAGTCCAGGATCCAGGGCAGCTCTTGGATCAACATGGCCACTCCCATAATCAAAAGGGGTGGCACTGACCAGCTTCATGGCTTGTGTTTCGGAATATTGTTGTGCTTGAAGAGGTCTTCCAGCCCTGTCCAGAGTTGTTGATGTAGTCATCAAGGCCGATTTGATGGCAGCAGGGCTCCAATGAGGGTGCTTTTGCTTTATAAGAGCAGCTATTCCTGCTATATGTGGTGCAGCCATACTTGTTCCAGAAATCATAGCAAATCCCTCCCCTGTCATAGCAAATAATCCGTTAATATGCCAAATTGAATCTCTAGAGGTACAATTGTTATTGCCTTAGGTTTAATTTGACAGCTGAGAAAGACAAGGAAAAGCAATTACTGACAAAAAATTCTGAATACTTCACCTCATTTTCTTAGCAAAACGAGCGTTACCTTACCAAAATTTTGAAACCTCAAAAACCTATTTTTAACATTTATGTCCAAACCACATAATAACTGCACTACGGCACTAAAGTTTGACAGACTCTTTTGTATGGGGAAAGCTTGAAACATCAAAATCTGGGGAGAGAACATTTTAACGCTTTGATTCAATTCTTACCAACGTAATCAGGCTCATCGGTTCCATTTGGAGACCAAGCAGCCCAAATCAGAGAACCAGGAGCTAGAATATCTGGTTTGAGAAGATCTGCATCTTGGAAGCTGAAATCTTTGATGTTGGGTCCTCGAGCAGAGAATAGTGCCACCTGTGGTGCTGATTTGTGGAGTATAGGCATCAAACCGTCCCCAATGCTACCTATACCTTTGAAGCTCTTCACACGACCAGTCCAATCCCTTGATGTAGAAATGTTGTAATAATCTATAAGATCCTGAATAATGGCAAAGCCAGAGCACCAAGCACCAATGACGCACATCATTGCATGAAAGGGGAAAAGTTAGAACATACATAAGACGAGAAATGAGCCAAGAGTTAAACAGTAGTTCACATGAACCGTAACAGGTAGTAAGTACCGCAACAGTTATTAGGATCAAGCTCATATGCTACTAAGACATGACAAAAATAAATTTGCCTGACTATATTATATATTTTCCTTTCTCCCTGTATAAATTTGTTCCCTGTCCTGTCCACTTTTCAAATATGACAAGCGTATGACAGAATTTGGCTATAGCTACTGTAGTCCTCTAATCAAATTTCGCGAAACACTTGGAGAATGTTCCAGACTCATGACTTGATTATGAGACAACTCAAATCTTTAGAATTCTGCTTGAAAAAGAGGAAAAAAGGGAACCATGTCAGTAAGGAGAAAAGTTGAAATAATTACCAATGACTTGCTAACGTCAGTGATTAGAATCCCAGGAACGCCAACAGGAACAGGATCAAATTTTGTTCCTGGGGAAACATTTTCCACAGCAAGAACAAAGCCGATTGCACCAAGACTTTTGGCTGTTTCTGACACTTTCTTGATTGATGCAGTACCAACAACAAAATTGAATGAATAGCCACAAAGAAGAATATTCCCCTGAACCAAGTTCTTGTTTAAAACTTCTGGTTTCTGGCAATCTGAAGGACTATACTTCACTACTGAAGAATCAAGAAGAGCATCATTTGCAGCAACCAATGTGTACGTTCGATTTGGATGTGTTGATGCTGCAAAAGGGGGAACACAGGAGGAAGTACATCAGCTTGCAAAATGCAGAAATGTAGAGAAGGGGCAACTAATGAAAATGCTATTGAACAAAAGGTTACCGAACAAAACGTTACTGAATACAAACGCTTGCTCTCAAAATAGATACTTACGTGACAACCCAATTCCAGCTAATATTTTTCCATTTCCAAGCATCAGATGGTTTTTGTATCTGCGATCATCGATGGCAGCAGCAACAGATGCTATCCAAGGGCTATAGGAAACCAAAGTTTTTGGAAAAGGTCCTCCATTTCCAGCTGCCTGTGCAACAAATACACCTGCTTTCACAGCTGAGAGAAGTGTGGCATCAAAAGGATTCAAATAAGTGGTCTTGGTGGTAGCTGGAGGACTGTTTGGTCCCACTGAAAGGCTCAGTATATCCACTCCATCATATACAGCCTGTTCAAAAATTATTTTCAATTAAGAATCACCATTCCAGGACATAGCAACCAAAGGTAGTATCCCAAAAGAATGTAAAACTAGTTGGGGTAAGACAATATCTATTCATTTTATCTTTGAACTATGCAGAAGTTCATACGCAACCAACTTAAATGTTTACCCTCTTTTTGGTGTAAGATCATGGAGACAGATGTGCTAAAGTGGAGAATCAAAAATACTTTCTTTTCTTTCTCTTATTGCTAAAGAGTCAAATACAAAATAAAAGCAAAGACGGTAAATCAGATCACATGCTAAACAGATTGCTAGAGTTTTGCAAAGTAAGCAAGAATATAATCTCAGGGAACACGGATGAACAAAACTCAAATAAGAGAACAGGTTATATCTACATGTGCACATACCCCAACACACAACAAAAGACACCCCGACACACTCAAACATACACAAAAAACAGCACTACTAGCATCACCCAACTTTATTTGTTCTTTCATGGAATTATTGCGCACCTGATCAATTGCGGCTACTACATCTGCAACAAACCCTCCAAAAAGCCTGTAGAGGGCTTTATATACAGCAATTCTGGACACAGCAATTTATGTGTATCGATTAAAAGAAAGAATGATATTTATTCCTTGGATTCAAGACATGACAAGAGGAAGTTATGATCCCTTACCTGGCACGTGGAGCCATCCCACTTGCTTTCCCAAATTCATGACCATGCATTCTCACAGGAATTCCATTATTTCCAGCTGCAATTGCTGCAGTGTGACTGGCAGACAAAGAAACAAAAGACAGGAGGAAAAAAGCTTCAGACAGAAAAACAAAACAAAACAAAAATCTCCAGCAGAAAGCGGGAAAGGAAAAGATCAACAGATTTTGTGTTACAAATAAATGTTGCTATAAACAAGAGCAAAACAGTTCCTATCAACTCCGAGTAGGAATGAAGAACTTTTGTGGTTGTCATGGTTTTACTCACTTGAACAGTGAAACCCAAAAGTTCAATCTTCTGAAATCTATCAATTATAAACGTATGTTACTTTTGTCAGCACATTGTTATCCATATGCTCATCCATCGATTTTGAATAAATATAGATGTACGTGTTTTAAGAAATGTCCTTATCTGTTTGTTCACGCAATAACATAATGAAATATTTTTATTATGTGGAAGTGTTTCTAAGCTTAATAATTGGACTCTCCAATTGCTGCCAGTCATGGTATTTATCTATGCTTAACAGAGTGTAAAAGTTACTCTTTACTTCTTTGAAACTAACATGTTTCTGTATATGCATGAAAGACTGATATAAACTAAATATCCAGTCAGAATGAAATATAGCAAGGTTCCCATGAAGAACGTGTAACAGAAGGACGGGACCTAACCTTCCATGTCCATCACCATCCATAGGAGAGGCGAAATCAATAGAAGGATTAAATACCCCAGCTGCTATTGCAGCTTTGGCGAAATGGTGGGCTCCAATAATCTTCCCATTACAGAAGCTCCTCTTGGTGTCTGGATCGACTTCACATTTACCTCTGTACTTTGGAACAGGTCCATAAGGATCAGAGTTGTGGGACGCAAAGCTTGGATGCTGTGGGTAAATCCCTGAGTCCACAAATCCTATCACAATATCTTCTCCGGCCCTATCAAAGCCACCTCCTGTCGGCCATACTCCAGTTGGAAGCCCTAAAAACTGTGGGGTGTGGGTTGTGAGTCTCCTAACCTTCCAATCTCTCTCCACTGATTTCACACCAGGAGCACGCATCAATTTTTCTGCCTACTAATATAAGGAACAGCGTAAGAAAACGGCATGCAAGAGTAGACATCAATATCGGTGACTCAAACAAGTGTTACAAAGAGGAAGTGTCTGTCCAAGGTTTCACCTGTTCATGAGAAATGTGGACTGCAAAGCCATTTATAAGATGTTGATAGCTGTAGAGTTTCTGGTAAGTCCCTTGCTCAAACAACATCCCAAGAAGCATATCATGTTTACTCTCAAGGTGTCGGGCATAGGACGTGACTGATTCACTGAAAGAAGACCACAAGAATGGGCAAAATTGAGAAAACAAATTGTTAATTAACACGGTTCATTTTCAGGTTCAAAAACAGAGAGATAACAACCCCTCCGGTAAAGGGGAATATCTCCCCAAATATATGATATAATTTAGGATGAGGGAAGTGCACTATATAGATCATGAGATGATAATGAAATGCAATCTTTTCTGGACAAAGTAACTAGTTGCATATAAGATGTCGCATAACAGTACTGTAAGAATTAATATGTACATGATGGTTATATCTGAATATATTAGGAAATATATGGATGAAACTAATTAGTATATATATGCCAGCAACTATTTAGCGTGGGAAACATTTTGTAGGATTTCTTAAGAATCTTTAACAAATTCGGTTTACAAAAACCTAATGATGGTAATAAGCAATAACAAAGGACCATAATAAACACAAACATATTGGATAGAACTGTATTTTAATTTGTTTGACCATTTCATAAAATAAAAGAAAAAAACAAAATTGCTAGTTTGATTCGTTGGATGAATTTTACGATATATTTATCATCTTGAGGAAAACCATCAATCAAATGCCGAATATTAGCAGAATATATAGAGGATTCGTTGCACTTCATATGGTTTCATAAATGGTCCAACAAAAGTAGTTCTACAGATGGTAATAGTTCTTTTCAATGACTCTCCGTCCATGTCATTAGATTCGTACATTTAAAACCCGCACGAATTTGGACAGATTCTTGATTTTCATGCAACAACCATCTGGCCCTAAGTAAATGCTCTCATACAAGTAACAATTAAGAACAACATAACTTTGTTCGTGCTGAGTGGTTATCATTTTAGAATAATTATGGCAAGCAATTAGTAAAACGAGTGAGCTAGACAATGTCAGTTCCTGAGTGCAAGCGAAACCATTTAACCCAAGCTTTCTTGGATGGAATAAGAACAGTGTATCTCTGTTTGTGCTGAATTTAGCATTTCTAATATAATTAGGGCAAGCAAATAGATAAAAGAAGTAAGCTAGACAGCAACAGGTCCTGAGTGCAAGCAAAACCAATACCCCGTGTTGCTTGGATGGATTGATGTTGAAGTCATTCCCCACCATCTCTACAATGCCATATCCACCTTGAAACTAGTTTAGATTTTACACACCTAAGCATATTCGTAAACTTTCTTATACATGGTTTATTTCTGTTTTTTGTAAGAAACAAAACTTGCTTATACATGATTAGACATTAAAATGCAAAGTCAACCATAGAATTAGAATTCATATGACCCAACAACATACAAGTTATTTGGGAAAGTCTTTGGTCCAACAAAGAACCTCAGAATTCTAGAACCCCAATAGGACTATGTGCAACACTAATGACATAGAAATTAAATTTCAATGCTTTTTGGAATAGTAAAAGCACCTCAGGCTGTCTATGAGTGGTTGGAAATAGGATCAGATTCTAATCTATACGAAACTTTTCAGTCTACATAATATATCTAAACATATATACACAAATTAATATACATGCTACACGGATTTTATCTATATATATATTTGCATATATAGAAAATATAAAAAATATATGACAAAAAATTCAAGGGAAATTTTTGGCATATACCTAGTTGTGTCAATCTTCTCATCAGATTCCACAGCAGTGGCTTCAAAACCATCAACATCACCCTTATAACTTATAATAGGCTCTCCTTCGATTGTCACAATGTAAACATCAGCTTTGCCAACAATTAAAAGGGCAAATAATACTGCAACCGCACACCCAAACTCCGCAGCCCTCATTTTTACCATTCAAGTATCCAACCTCAGTACTCCACAAGATCTGAATCATCAGAATCACCAAGAGTCAATAATATGAAGTTGATCCCTAAGTATACTAAATTAAAAAACACAAACTTATTAGGACAATGACCACAAATAACGACGACTGGAGGCTTTCACCATCACAAGCTTAAAGAAATCAAAGTAAGGATTTTTTTTATTTTTTTATTTTTTTGGTTCCTGGGATATGGAAGGATTATAAATTCATTGGAAACAAAAAAAATTAGCTTAATCTCCCTTTCATTTAAGTATTCTGTATGGCTGTGAAGTTGAAACAAGAACGAATTAATAGAAACTCAAAATCTGAATAGGAAACAAAATACCCAGAGAAAGAATTAGAATGCTAATATCACTAAAAGTCCGAAACTGCAGACCCAAACTATATACAGAAATTAAATATGTACCAATTTGTGGTAGGATCAGATTGCTGAAGTAGTTAAACAAGCACAAAGGGTCTATGAGTCTAAGAAATCAAAGTTCGATGAGTGAATAAGTGAGTGACTGACTGAGTGGAAGAGATAATGCAGACTAGCTTCAAGATCACAAAGAAGCACTCAAAAAAAAAAGTAGCTTCCATTACTAAGCATCTTAAAAAAAGTAAAAATGAATCTCATGAATTTTAGAAATATACTAAAATAAAAAAAATATAACAAAACAAAAGCAACCACTTTGTTAGCGATCCAAGCAAAGAATAATCAGCTAGAACAAAAGAAGATCGCATTCATATTTAAAGAAAAAGAGAGAGAGAGAGAGAGAGAGAGAGAGAGAGATTCAGATATTATATAAAAATTCAAAAGCCAGCAGTGGTTGGTTACTTGCAGAGATCCAAGAGACGAATCGAAGAGGAGGACGAGAGCTTAGATTCACATGTAGGCTTGAATGGGGAACGGAGGACTGAGATTTGATCAGAATGCGGATCGCATTGCGCTTGTTTGTTGCAGAGCAGAGTGAAGCTCTGAGTCTGAGAAAGAGCTCAAAGCTCTGAAGTTGATGGAATTTTCAGTGAGCAGTGAAGTGTGATAGTGACTGAATGAGAGCGAGAGCGAGAGAGAGAGAGAGAGAGAGTCTGGTAGTTAGGGTTTTTATTTATTTTAAAAAAAAAAATTCGCTGATTTAATTTGTAGAAGCTGAGGATCAGACAGCGAGCCGAAGATGATGGAGGATTATATATAAATTTAAGAAATTAATTGATTTAATTATTTAGTAATTTTTGGTGGTTTTAGTTTAATTTTCGTACGAATTTTTCCTTTAGTGAGAGAAGGGTCAAAGTTTTCTGTTTTCGTGGTGGGGCGAGCGAACACTCGCGCGCAAGCTGTCGGGGCGGTTTATTCGAAATGACGAAAATGCCCTCGTGGTTTTCTTCGCGAGGGCAGATGGCGGAGGGAGCACCTGAGAGAGGGGGATGGGGCGGCGTCGGGTTCGGGTTCAGGTTTTTTGGTCCGTCTGTCTCATTTCAGGTGGAGATTCCTTTATATACTACGTTTTTTTTACTTTTTTGGAAGGCTTTTTACAGCATTAAAAAAAGTAAGCACTTGTCATGGTTGAAACTAAAAACTAAAAACTGATTTATTGTCATCAGTATTTTGCTAGAGACAATCGCCCACGAACCAGTTAATGCAACTGACTCATAAATTGGTGATGATTTTTTTTTTTAGTCAAAGAGTAGAAAAATTGCATTTATAAATTACTCCACAAATGACAAATACAATAGCCACAAAAACCAACTACCTACAAAGAAATTAAACTCATAATCATGTGAAGTTTTGACTCTCGTTCTTTTTTCTCAACTATTCTTTATAACAACCAACAACTAATATGTTGTTGGTTTTCTTACATGGATATTTTGATTTGTCCTTTTTTTTAATTGCAAATAAGTTATTAACTAGCTTTTAATTTGGTGGTTTGTCTGGGAAGCAGAGCTGGTAATTTCAATTTTCTCATCCTCCATCTATTGTTCTTATGTGTTTAATGTACAAGAAATGAACACATTTCTGCTTTTATTTTTTTACTTTTTGGTTGTTGAGGGGGGAAAGGATGGGCCCCATTTGTGTCATAATAAATAAATAGTTGCTCAAAACTAATAATTCAACATAAGAAATAAAATCGTTTAGAGCACACACTATACTTTAGATTGCTTTTTTGACATTAAAAAATTACTAGATTTGCTTTCATTTCAAGGGCTCCATTTGTGTCATGTAAACAAATAGTTGCTCAACTCAAATCTAATAATTCAACATAAAAAGTATCATCGTTTCAAGCTCATACCATACTTTAGATTGCTAATTGACATTATAAAAAGACTAAATTTGCTTTGATATCAAAGTCACAAATAATCTTGCTTTGGGAGAATTAAAAACTGAAGTTGGTGCTAATGGGTCTAATCTAGTGGAAAATGACATTGATTTGCAAATCATAGGTCTCAGGATTGAACCCCCAAGGCATTACTTATGTGTGTGTGTGTGTGTGTGTGAGAGAGAGAGAAGAGAGAAACTCTCATGCAACAGGGATAGTACTTTTTGCTATATCCGACTAATAACGCAATGACACGTAGGATAACTTTTCCATGTGTTATTGACCGAATACAGCAAAACAGTGTTATTCTCGTTACAAGTAAGTTTTTTTGGTGTGAGAAACCCCCTCCTTTCTAATTTAGACTATCTCTTATATATATATAAAAAACTAAAGTTGATTAATGATAATATAGAATAATATATTAATTAAACACGCTTTTGGGAAATCTTTCGGCCTCCTTCATGGGACATTGGGTCTACAACTCAAAACTATATGAAAGTTTTCAAGGTCAAAAGGTGCGTTTATATAAATCATGCCTCAAACTAAAACTGAGTCAGACTCAACATTCACCCTAAACTTGTTAATTATTGTTATGGAAAAGAAAACGTGTGGGGTATCATATTTTCAGTTTTATATACGCCCTTTGTTTGTAAGACCACTTAATGAATTTAATTTCACATTTTTATTACCTCTAAGATATATGTTTTTGTGCAAAGGATCCGTGTTGTGTGTATGAGTTTAGTGTATTATCGTCCTCTCAATAGGAAAACCAATGACTGAAACCATTCAATATTTAGGTTATCTTTTAATAATTATCCATGTAAAAAAATTCAGCTAAACCAGAAATTATCTAGTCATTTGATTATCCACATTTTCATTTCAATTTAATCTAACAAACTGCCTCTTCTATTGAGTTTTTTCTTAGAGAGAGAGAGAGAGAGAGAGAGTAGAATTTTAGTCGCTTAATTAAGGTCAAGATTGTGATACGAACATTTTTTTTTTTTATCATGGTCATTAAAAATCTAAATTACCTTTGGTTTTAGTGGTTAGGATGACCCCTCCCTATCATAATTGTTTTTCTTTAGTCTTTACTCCATGTGATGATGCAGGACCACGGGACTACTCCAAAATCACCCCCAAAATCATATTTACCTCTACAAGATCGTAAAAAGGACAGCCCTCAAAAGTCATTTTCAAATAATCACCATCAGCTACAACAACTTAATTCGTATGGACCCATTTTTTTTCAATGTGCTTCAAATCCATGCCATAGATTATTTTGGAAATAGAAAACCAAACAAATAAGCAAAATTATAAATTTATAAAAAAATAAAATAAAATGAAGGTTAAAAGAAAATTCTGGTATGCCGTTTGTGGATTGGACAAAAGGAGATTTGTTTGTTGAGGGTTACTATTATCCCAGCACATGTGAGGGCTGCCCCCACCGAACTTGTCGCTGAGCTTTGGACATCACATGGGACTGGATTAAGACCAATCCTGAGGCCCAAAAATAATCCAAAACTGACAAATTGTTAGTTTATTATTGCTCATCCAAACAGTCCTTTACACGATTTCGGTGCACGTGATCATTTCATATGGGTCCATGAATAAGCAAGCTGCTTGCTTTGCTTATTAATCTTCCTACTTTATTGTCTTTCTTTTGTGTTTCCATGTTCTAGTTCATGTGGGATTTCTACAACCTTTTCTTGTAACTTCAATTCCTGCTCATAAGTTTGAGGCTAAAAATGTGGATCAAGAGTTGCTTCCTTTGTTATTTTGTTTAACTTTTTTATTTTTTTTTATTTTTATAAATAAACCAACCATCTATGCATCTATAAAGTAGTTATTGATCTAATAGTATTTTTCGCCATTTTATTCGGATTCGAAAGATGTCTCAAACTAGAATTTCTCTTATAATCACATGCACCAAATTTGTGACAAACTCTACTAACATGCTAACAGCTCAATTAAAGTTCATATAGAGCTTACAAAGCAATAGATGCTATATCTGCCACTAGAAATAGGATTGGATTTACCTAGTACTCATGCCTAATTGCCGCCACTAAAGTAATGTGTTTGCTACCAAATTTAGGTTATTGTCACTATTTTTAGATTTTTTTTTTCCTTGAAGGATAAGGGTGGGTCTACGACATAAAGGTCTATGAAAATAAAGTTATGATGCACTTTTTCATCCCAAATTGAAGTTGTAACAAATTTTAGATGAAATAGGAGAAGAAAAGTAGAGGGCAAGATGTTTGGTGAGTATATATATGGTGTTAGTAGACATTTGAAGGGCTCGGTATAGTTATATTGAGCTAAGCATGATTAGACTACACTTTTTCTTTTTTCTTTTTCTTTTTTTCCTATCAGTGGCTAATGGAGATGTGAACTTGGAACTTGTTTCCATTCTTGGAAAGAGAAATATCATTAGACTGAGAGTTAGTTGGTAAACTAAACCATACTTAATTCTCTTAAATTGGACTAAACTTGTGCAAAACTGAGGCAGGAATCCAACAAACTAAATGATACTAAAGTTTTGTTAAATATCCCTAAATAATACAACATAATCCAATCCAATATAATCTAGTTTAATCCAATATGAGTATGAAGTAGTAAGAGCATTCACAATCTTGCTCTTTATTTTTTAGTTAAAATTTAGCTAAAAACACTATAAAGCAATTTTGGGAGCTATTTATAAAATTTCAACTCCAACCATGCTCTCTGGTTTAGGGAATCATAAATGATTTATTTCTTTTTTTTAATTTAGCGTAAATGCTCCCTCTTCATTTTTTTTAAAAATAGTTAGCATTAAAGTAAAGCAGCATTTAATTATAGGGAGCCACTAAGAGTCCTTTCTCTCTCCTAAGATTTAGGAGCTCCCAGAGATCTCCCTATTTTAGGAGTTGGATAGGGAGCATGATTGGAGGTGAGTTTTCTTATTTCCTTCCTAAATTTTATCTAAAGAGATGGTTTAGGGAGTTCATTGTAGATGATCAGCATCCACAATGAGCTTCCTAAACCACCTCCTTAGACAAATTTTAGGGAGGAATTGTAAAAATACAACTTCAACCATGCTCTATATCCACCTCCTAAAATAGGGAATCCTCTAGAAGCTCCTAAGTCTGAGAAGAGAGAAAAGACTCCTAGTGGCTCATTATAATTTAATGCTGCTTTATTTAATGCTAACTATTTTTTATTTTATTTTTTAATAGAGATGGACCAATCAAAAAATATTTATAGCATTTATGACTCCCTAAACTAGAGAGCACGATTGAAGTTTAAATTTTATAGAGAGCTCCTAAAATAACTTTTATATGTTTTTAGTTAAAATTTAACTAAAAATAGAGAGCATGATTGTGGATGCTCTAAAAGCAGTTAAATCGTTATTAATAAAGGAAATTTTTTAGGATAAATCAGAAAGTTATATTAATAGTTGGATCTAATCCTTTTATTATTTCTTATTGATAAGGTCCTCTAACTATTGTTATATGAATAATGCTACTCTTACCACATTTGTATACCACATCTTTATACCATCTTATGTGGCAACTGAGGTGGACGGCCACATCAATTAAAATTATTTAATATTTTCTTTTCTTTTATGATTTATTCTAGTATTTGTTTTTCTAATTGCCTTAATTAAAATACACTTCATTGATTTAATTTATGTGACATAATATGAACATGCCACATCATGTGGTATAGAAATATGAGATAAAAATGTGGTAAGTGTAGCATTACTCTTGTTATATTGTTCAAGTCCTTGCATTAATTCCACGGATTAGAAGATAAGTATATTATCTTTTAACGGAAGAAGGGAAATTTGAACTTAGAACCTATTTCAACATTAAAAAGAGAAATAACATTAAATCAATAACTAATTACTTTTAAATTTATCTTAAATAACATTGGTTTTTGGGTTTAGGGTAGAGTTATCTTTTATTACTTGTCAACCGACCAAAACGAATGTCTCTTCTAGGGTAAAGTTATCTTGTATTACTTGTCAACCGACCAAAACTAACTTCCCTTGAAAACAGTACGGATAAAGCATATGTCATGGATATGAATTTAGATAACATTTGCCATTGAGGAGGACAGGTTGCCATGCTTGAATGAAAATACAGAGTAAAAAATCATGAAAGTAAAAGAAGAAGAAGTAAAAGAAACAAGAGAAAAAGTAAAAAAGAAAACGCGTCTCATCGCTTTAGATTTACCAAGTTGATGCCGGCTGTCTGATAAAGAAACCCAGAAAAAAGAAAGTAGAATTATGGGAGATTTGAATTCAAAGCACTATAATTATTAAAATGGATTCAAATGCGATGGCATTCATTGATGTTTGAGAGTGAGGGTCAGGGTGAAAATGACTCACTCATTTTATTTTATTTTATTCAGCTACATAAGGGGACAAGGGTTAAATCCGCTATCGTCGATCAATGTGACAAAACTGAAAAAGGTTGTGGACTTTTTGGCGCTTTGATGAAAAACACCAAAATCACCCTAATAATTTCTCAACTTTTTGGTTCTTTTGTAACTTTTTGGATCCGATGGATCAGGATAATGATCAGGTCACAGAAATTTGTTTCTTTTCTTTTTGGTAAATGGCATTGAGGTGGGATTCTTCTAGCTTGTAGCATTGAGGTCTTAGAGATTATGGGAGGCTGAAATTCTTCTACATGGTTTGCCCTAGCCCTCTCACAGTAAGGTTGTAAGAGGGAATTGTTGAGGGGTACAACCCTGTCGTCCAATAATAACACTACACGTGATCGGATGACTATTAAAGATCCTTTCATTATAACCCCTTCGTACAACAATCTGTTGAGAATCTTTTGTTGGGAGGGAGTTGAGATGGACTAAAGAATTGTACTCGTAAAAGTGGACTGAGTTAAGCTACTTTTAAAATTTTCCATATCCGTACTCTTCTTAATCCATGTAATGTAAATGCACGTTTAGAGGAGTAATTAGTTGCAAGGGGTTTGTAGCAAGTGGTTAAGAGAGCATTTACTCTCGCAAGTCATGTGTTCCAAGAAACAAAAAAGAGTAATTGGTTAGTAGCTTCAAATTTTAAGGAAATATATCCACTTCACATATTGGCACCCAGTGGGTGGCAGCCCAAATTTCCATGGTACCCAGGCTTATAATGAGGAGTGTAGAGTGAGAAGCTTATTTGAAGGGTTCAATCCCACCATCAATAGATGTGAGGAAATCAATGGACGTAAACATTTTAAATAGTTTCATGGTTGAATTGAACCCCTCAAATAAGCTCCTCACTCTAAACTCCTCATTGTAGAAGCTCCCCCAAAATTAAGACTGAAGCCCAAAACTTGTTCAATCTTGATATCAGAAATTAAAAAAGAAAGAAGGATTTAATTTATTTTATTTTTTTTAAAAAAGGCCTAAATTGCTGAGAACACACAAGAGCAGCCCTGCATGAAACTCCTGGCTCTTAGGAGTTTTTTGCAATCATGGTTGATGGCTGATTCTTATATTTTACCGTAACAAACTGAATTTCTTATCAATGACATTTCTAAAATGAATATGAAGTTGGGAGCTAAAAATCAAGCGTCCCACTTTTAGAGGACACAGAACAACTACCGGTAGTGCCATATGAACTCCCGCTTGAGCCATCAATAGGGGCTTGGTTTAGGCATTCTAAAACCATAAACCTCCGCTTTTTCAACTTTATTGACAAGGTTGTTGCCTCAAGAATCACAGGAACCTGCTGACACGTTAGAAATTATAAATAACAATCAAGCCGAATTACATAATGAAGAAGCAGATCAGCAGGGAAAGAAATCAATTGAGAACAATGGTCGTACCTGTGTATTAAGACGTGCTACTTTCTGCACATTCAGAAGGCCAACCATGTCCTGGTAACCAGTAAGGAGTTTTTCCAATTCCTTGTCCTCGTCTGAATGAATGATCCAGATATCAATAAAGAAAGATTCATATAGATTATGGTTGACAATTATTTGGCAGAGGAAAAGCAAATGTGAAAGCTGATATTGACCTGGAATTGCTTTGACCGACAGCAAGGTGTCCGCCATGTGCTGCCATCTTTTACAGGAGGATGGCGAAAGAAGATTAGGTGGAAATGTCACAAAAGCAACTGCATTTGAAGATCTAACCATGCCTTTTAGAGATCTAACAAAGGAAAGCATGTCCCATTCCTGCAATGCGATAGTACTATGCTCAACTTCAGAATCAAATTGCAGAGAGTTTGAAACAACAGGAAATGTGTTGTTATCCTATATCTCATATTTTGTTCCGACAAAAGGTTTTGGAAAAGGGGAAGGCAGTACAGAAACACTAACAACAAAACTGCTAAACGGAGGAAACAAGAGGCATCCGTAAACCCGAGGATAAATGTACTTAAGAGTTTAGGAGAGTTTAGGAGCAAATAACAACCACCACTAACCATGTTGGAAAATTCACACTGTGGAGCACAAAACGATTGAATGGCAATACGACCAACAGAAGAAATGCTTCCATCACTTCTGTATGTTCAGCCAAAAGAAGGAAAAAAATGTTAAGATCAGATATAAAAATTTAAAAAATATACATATGACCATGACCATCTAAAATGCCTTATCAATAGTTTCATTACAAGCCAACTAGTGCGTTTTTAATGAGAACTCTTAATGACTCAAATTTAAATTTTAAAAGAAATCAACAAGAAGTCATTAAAACTAAATGAGACTAGCAAACAAACTGGCAGCAATTTCATATGAGTTTTTAAGATCAGAGGGGTTATAACTTATGAACATAGTTGTTAGATAAATAAAAAGGAATGTGATAATTTCATTCCCTTGCATTAGCTGCAAAAATGAGTCAAATGACTACCAAAGCCATTTCAATTTTTTGAAATTTGTATTGGGCGCAGGCCGACCAACCACATATCATCTATCCTCTCCCCTCTCAAACACTCCAAGCAAAAAAAACATGCTATTTTGACATTGTGAAAAACCAATCGATATACGTATATATTCACTAGCCAGACATGACTGAAGTAAAGGCATGAAAGCATATATCAATAGTACTATACCTTGGAAATTGAGATAAAAATGTGGCACAACAGTCATTAAGGGTAACAAGATTTGGAGAATCTTGAATGCTAATGCAATCTATACGCTTGCCACTTAGAAATTGCCTCTCCAAGGGCTTCCGCAAGTCAAATTCATTGCAGAACTCATGTTTTCCACCTGGCAGCGACAACATAACAAACTGCTCTTGAAATCTAAACCAGCTATGAGCCAACAAGACAGATTTCATATAAATAAAATAAGGACAAACTTGCCACCTTGACTATCAAAACTGTGCTGATTTTCACCAAAATACTTCTTATATTGCCAAGCTATCCTCAATCCTTTCTCCTGAAATTTTAGAAAACAAAGAAATAATTTCTTAATGTTCACCCAAAAGACCAGATTATGAACAAATACATAGAGAGAAGGATTGAAGAAGAGAACAACCTGGTCAGGATCTCGATGACTAGACTTATCATCTTTGGGTACCGCTGGACTAGGCAAAGTACCAAGAAATTGTCTTGGGTCCTTAGATGGGCTTGCATAGAGAAGGGGTTGATTGTGAACGAGTCCTTGAGACATAAAATTCCTAAGCAAAAGCATATGATGAGGTGCTTCCGCATCTTCCATCACCATGACTAGGCTTCCTAGAGAAAACCCACCACCTAAAATCTCTACAAACAAAAGAAAACTGAATAAAACTTCTATACAATAAAGATTATGCAATCATACAAAAACAAAATGATAAAACATTTCCAATTTAATCTCTCCAGATCAGTTTAACTAATCCCACAAAACTATTTGTGATAGAAGCTTACTATCAAGGTCTGGTATCCCAGATGAAATAAACATTGTGCCATTAGGGCCATGCTTGAGTCCGGGTATTTGAGATGAGTTTACAGATGCAAAGTTGCGGGAGAAGCTACTTGTCCGAGTCTTGGTCACAGACATGGCTGCAGAATCACTCTCTACCACTCTCAATCAGAGCATCCAAATAACAGGGGAATGAAGATTGCAGCTCTGTCCTGAATAATAGATGCCTGCAGCTGAGATTTGGAAGAATAAAACAAAATTCAAAAACCTTATCAAATGGACAATAACCATCATCCAGTGACATAATGACCAGCTAAAGGAACAAAGAATACCACGTTAAATCTAAAGACAAAATAAGTTACAACTACATACAGACCATTCCAACAAGAACACTGCAGCTTTTACCTTTAACAACTCAGAGCATTAACCTCACTCAGGAATTACGATTTGATTCCACTCAAAGCATTTAACTAAGTGTGTGTTTGGATGAGGGACTTTGAAGCTATGTTGCACCGATACGGATACAGGTACAACGATACGATACGATATGCCGATACGGCAAATCTCCACAAACTAGGATACGGGTACGGCACCGATACGGCGATTAAAATAATATATATAAATAGAAAATTTGATATTTCATCCATAATAAGTTCAAAACATTAACAAAATATAAGTCCATTTCGACACTTCCAACTTCACAAATTAACCACACAACAGCTTATTAAAGAATATACAGCCATCCCCACCCCAATATTATCCATATACCTATTATCTAATTGACAACACAGCAGCATATTAAAAGAATAAGAAGAAAACCTTGAGCTGCGTAAGAAACCCACCCAACCAAATGAATCTGAGATGGCGACGGCGACGGGTGTGACGGCGATTGCTGGTGGGTTCTCTTCCTTCTTCCTTCTTCCTTCTTCCTTCTTCCTTCTTCTTTTTCTTTTTTGATTACCATCTAAATCGCCCAAAAGAACTAGCCTCTCGACAGAGGCAGGGTCTTTAAAATTCTAAGTTTTAAGTTTACATTTTAACCCCAAATATTCAATAACTTTCAAAATCACCCCCAAATTTTCAAAATATTTTCACTTTTACCCCTTGACGTATCGTGACCGTATCGATGGGTTATCGGAGCTGTATCGTAAAGTCAACAGCCCAGAAAAGTCTATGATATGCCACGTGGCATATCGGATACGTATTGGGGCCGTATCGTATCAGAACCCTAAAAAGTATAATTAATAATACATAATTGGAACTGAACTTGGCTTGAAATTAGTTTTCTAATCTTTTTTCATGAACTTCATGATAAAAGCCTTCTTCTTTTCAAGTGAAATTTTGTCTTATCATTTGCTAGCAACTCAATCACATCCCTAACAAAACATTTCAAACAAATTAATTGATGGAAATGTCATGTGCCACAACCATCAAATATAAACAGAAACAATACAGAGTAAACAAATATGACTTTCCCGTCCACTTATAACACAAACAAAACAAAACAGCTGCCACAATGAACTGCACCATGTTTAAATATAAAGCAAAACAATTTGCTGCAAGCTAGAAATAATTCAAGAGACTAGAGAGCATAATCATTCAACAGTTTAACAAGAGTCATTGAATATGTTGAGCAAAGCTTCAAAATTCAGACATTGCATTCAGATTTGCACATTGTTAGACAGATATGGGAAACTTCACGCAACAGCATCTAAGCTGAGCCGGAGCAAGACCAGCTTAGATGTCAGCGCGGCATGATCTAACTTAACCCGGAAAGCTCCTCCACACCCCATCACCTCTCTCCCAAATCACTTTTAGCTAAGGTGGAAATCTCCACCAAGATAAGATGGAGCAGTAATAAAGGTGACTTTGGAGAAACAGACATGAAAACCAAGATCAAAACTTAAAGTAAATGAAAATGAAAATGAGGTCTTATCATGTCTATGATAACAGACTAAGAGAGTGCAAGGCAACACTAACAAGCACAAACTAGAGAGTTTTGATTATTCCATCTCTGAAGATCAAATCATGTCTGGTTGTGACAAATTGGTGTGGTTACTCAAGAAGCCACACAATGCTTCACAGAGTTGCTTTACAAAGAATTCTTTTTACATAATAACTCATCTGCTATATATTCTGCCTTTCTTGTTTCGAAAATAGAAAGCACAACAATTCCAACTTGCTGCTAAACCAACAAATCAGATCTCAACAAAAGCATAATCAAGCACACAACTTTAGCAGGATTTTGCTACCCAACAAACTGAAGAGCATCGGAAAACCCGTGGGAAAATAAAGATGAATAGTGTTTTGCACTGTGGGCTCACAAAGCTAAATTGACCTTGGTTAAAAGCAGATGAAACTAGTGACGCTAAATTTCTTGTCTTTTGCAAAAACACATGGCTTTTTCCATTGGTTTGACAAACCTCAGAAACAAATTCTCTTGAACCCCAAAAGTTAATCAAACAGAGAGACCCATTTCAAACACATGAAAGCAAAGTTTTTCATTCAAATGGAGAAAAACCCAACGCCCTGATTTTCCATATCTGCCATAAATTGAGCTCACCTGGCGCTGTTGCTGCCCAATTGACAATCATGCATTCCACAGGCTTTAATCCAATAGAAAATAATACTTTTTTGGCAAAAAGAAAATAGTAAATAATACTTCGAAGAAATACAAAATGAATGAACTCAAAGAAATCGACATAGGTACAAAATCTCAGTATCAGTAACATGCTAATGCAGTATATTAGACAATAGAGTAATAAACATATACACAATTAATAGACCAAGAACAAAGTCCTCTTTCCAAGAAAAATCCAGAAAAAATATTTCAGAAGTACCAAAATGAACAAGTACCCAACGGAACAAATCTGACCACACATGGATACCCTAACCCTTTATCTGAGAGAGAATAAAGGAAATTATGATTCTTATTCACTAATTGAGAAAAGCGTACAGAAGAGTATTTAACACCTAACTAATCTATACAATAGATAAAGCCACCTGTACAAGCTGTTACAACAGCTCTAACTAATTACTTACACGAGTAACTAATTACAAACTAATGTAATCAGCTAACTACTCTTTTTAGAGAAACCCTAACCCAGTCAAAATTGAACCCCAAATCTATCACAAATTGAACCAAAATCAGAGAAAACAAGCTGGAATTAAAAACTGAAACCAATCGAGCGTCTGAGGAAATTTCAAGGGCAACACTCACTATGGCACATAAAAGGGAAGCATTTGGATACCTTAAATTACAGCATAATGATAGAATAGAATCTATCGACAATAAAATCAGGAAATGCAAACACAAGAAAATCTTGGTAAAACAAATAGAAGAAATCAAAGGACAAAGAAAGGAAGAAGAAGAAGAAGCCAACGAACAAAACTTACCTTTAAACGTTTTGTTTCTTAAGCTGGGAAACTAGAACCGCGCCTAATGGATTTAGGCAGAGGGATTTTTTTTTTCCCGCTAATCACACTGAAGTCCAGAACGTGTATAGGACTGGGAGGAGAGGATTTAGATGGAATTTTAATTTTGATTGTTCTTCTATTTAAGGGTAATTTGGTCAAATAGAATGTATTGGGCTTTTAGTACCCATTGGGTTTTTGGTACCCATCCGGTGTGAAAAATGAGGGAGCTTCTCTTTTTATTTTCTTTTTCCAAAAAGTACGTTGTTTTTTTGGACCAGGGCTGGAAAAAACAAAAAAAGAGGAAATGTGGACTCCCATGCGCGGGCTTTAACAACATTCCATCTACGGCCTGCATAAAAAAGAATAAAAGGCTTTAAACTCTAGAACTTTTAACAACAAGATTTTCTCATAATATGAAACATTGTGGACAATAATTGTAGCTTAATTATATATTTTTTTTCTATGACTTATTAATGACATTGATATTGTTTAAATTATAAGGATATTTAGTTGTTAAATTTTTTTATAAATCTTTTAGCCTTTCAAAATTGGTTGTAATACAAATGACGTAATTTATATAGAAGCTAAATCTAAGAATATATCTCAAGTTCAAATCTTCCCTCATACAATTGATCAAAAATTTATTGTCAACTAACTCTTAATCTAGTTGTACTACTCTTATCTATACTAGCCTCTTTGCACGCACTTTGGTGCTTGCGAGAGGTTTTTTTTTTTTAAAATTAAATTTATTTTATAATTAAAAAATATAATGGGTAGTTGTGTTCCATAAAAATAGAATCCATTAATTGATTTTTCTTTTAATTTTAATTTTTTAATATGAAAAAGTGTGAATTTACCATATTATCCTTATTTAATTAATAATTTCAATTCTTAATATTTGCATTAAGAAATGACATTTTCTAGTATCTTAAATATTTTACTATTCTCTTCCTTTTGTTTTATATATAGATTAAAGATATCATAAGTTCAAATCATCCCTCAAAGAAAAAGGCTACCATCTCCACTCATAAAGTGGACCTTATGCAACTCTTGACAATGTCCACATGCTTCAGGTCAATTGTTCTCTAACATGCTCAATTAAATATATGCTAATTGTGAAGCACATTTAATGATGTTGTTGACCCACTTGCAATTTTAAGATTACGATATACTCTACCTCTCAAGTTATGATTTGACAAACTTATTTTCCTTAACAGGACTTAGTCAAGTTGGCTAGAATGGAAATGCTTCTCACTCTGCATCTGATTTCAAATTCCCCTCCTTATAGTTTAAATTAGATTAAAGTAGAATATCAATTATATACAAATATAAATAATAATAAAAGTGCTACTATTTTCACTGCTTGTCATATTTCCTCATCCACCTTATCTTCCCCCACCACCATATAAATTTGAAAAAAAACACAATCTTATCTTTCCACCCACCATTATTCTTAAAATATTCTTTAATTATTAATTCAAGAAAATTCTCATATTTATTAGGTTAGTAAATTAATTCAACCAAAGCTCCCCCCACCCACCCAACCTGGTCAGCCACTCCAACCCATCCATCGGCAACCCCCCTATGCTCATCAGAAACACCTATTTTTCTCTCTCTTTCTTTCCCCATTCTACTTCAAGCCTTTGGCAAGAATAACACCCATCTTGTGCTCTTCTTCAAAACCCCAACAACATAGTCTGTCTCGTAGTCAATCTCATTGTTGTAGAAACAATTACATGATCTCTTGTGGGAGTTGTTTGGACCACCAATTGTTGTTGTTATTGCTCATCATTTACATAGAGATCTTGGGATCTATATCTAGATTGGCACATAGAGACAGAGAGAGCAGAGAGACAGAGATATAAAGAAAAGGGTAAATTACTCAAATGGTCCTTAAACTTGTACGCGATTTACATTTTGGTCACTAAATTAAATTATTAGTCCAAATGGTACATAAATTCTATTTTAATCGCCCATTTGATCCAACCGTTACATTCTGTCAATATTGCTGTTAAATATGAGGGCAAATTGGTCATTTCGTACGTTAAAATAAAAAAATAATAATAAATAAAATAAAAACTCAGTAATTGGAATAGGGGAGAAGAAATCGAAATGAGGGGGTTTGGGTCTCATGATTTTTTCCTCTCTTTTTCTTCAATTATTTTCTAATTTTGTATTTATTTTAACCCTATTTTATTTGTTAATTATGAAAAGTCGTATTTACCCCTAAAATTTGGTTACATTTAACAGAAAATGTAACGGTTGGATCAAATGAGCGATTAAAATAGAGTTTATGTACCATTTGGACTAATAATTTAATTTAGTGACCAAAATATAAATCGCGTACAAGTTTGAGGACTATTTGAGTAATTTACCCTAAAGAAAATGAAGATTTGTCAGAGCAAGGGGGAGGGCATCGTCATCCATAGGGTGGGATGACTGACAAGTCAAGTGTGTGGATGAGGGAGCTTTAGTAGCTATTGGTTTTATATAAATAAATAAAAAATTAATTAGTTTTTTAAAAAATTGTATTAAAATTTAATATTGTTTTGTCTATGCTAAGTTAATGGACATGTGTCAAAAAATAGATAGATGACAGGAAGGACACATGAAAAATGGAAACATGAGACTCTAGAATAGGTGGGTTACATGAGTTGAGGTTTTTATTTATAAAGAAAAGTAAGGGTGAGGAAGATTACCTCATCCCAGGGGTTTTTCTTTATAAAGAAAAGTAAGGGTGAGGAAGGTTACCTCATCCCAGGGTCAGGGCATATCAATATCTCTTTGAGGATTTACAGAGGAAGTCTTAGAGTATCTCTAGCATAGTCTCCAAATTTTAGCCAAATTTTAGCTAAAATAGCTAGAAAATCATTATAGCAAACTACTTAAAAGTAGTTTCCTCCAACAATGTTCTCTACTTTGGCTAATTTCTAATATTTTATTATGTATCTCTCCTCCTCTCTAAATTAAAAGTTCATTAAAATTAAATAAAAAAGTAAGAGGTGAGAAAGGGTTGTGTGCCTAGAGAGAGAAAATAGCAAGAAATGGATAACCCTTAATTTCGCTCCCCTCCTCTCCAAATGTAGAGAGTCACCAAACTCAAATAGAGAGTTCACCAAAATAGAGAGCCAAATAGTAAGTATGCTGGAGTTGTGTTTTGCCCATTTTTTTTGTTTTTACAGATTACCCATCAAGAAGGATTGTCAGCAACGGGACTCGAACCTAGACCTTGATAGCGAACAAAATGATCCTTACCAACTCAACCATCCCTCGTTGCCTGAGTTGAGATTTTTTCCCTAAGACCATAGAAGTCATTTTACAAATGGGTAAATTTGTCTTTAAAATTTGGAAGAAAAGATAGGTGGGAAAATAGGACAGTGGGTGGAAATAGCATAACTCATAAAAATAAACTTATTTCTATGTAATAAGTTTTTATTTGACCTTGTAAATTGTGAATATATAAAAGAAAATCAAAGCCAGACAAAATGCATCAAATCTTGTAATAATATTATAAAAGAACATTATACTATATATTTATAAGAGCCTATTTTGTCCATATTTCTTTATTTTATTTTATTTTAATTTATTTATGAGGAAACTGAAATTACAAAATGAAACTCCTAGGACAAGAAAGCCCAAAGGGATCAAAATAAAAAGAAGAATAGATTGACAAAGAAAGTCCAAGCTCCCAACTAACTTGTGATGAGAGCCCATGAACTAGCTTGGCAACCACATCCACAGTGAAGTTTACCTCCCTAAACACATGCTGGAAGCGAACAGAAGCTGTAGCAGAGCTAAGGTACCAGATATCTTGAATAATTCGTTACATACTCCAAGGGGAAGTAACTTTTTTGAGGACATTGTCAATAACAAGTTTAGAGTCACCTTCTACCACAATCTGACCCCAGCCTCTATCAATAGCAACATCGAAACCATCCCGAAGAGCAACATTTTCAGCCACATTATGAAGTTTACCTCCCTAAACACATGACCATCACTATTTCGAATGACAAACCAATGGTAGATTGAGAATTAATGACAGACCCATCAAAGTTAATTTTGATCCAACCTGTAGGAGGTGCCATTTTATCACCATAGGGATATCATTTTTCTTTTTGACCAAATGGTTATGCTGTCAATAATCCATACCAACAGTAGCTCCGGCGTGAAAACTGCTAAAATATGAAAACTATGAGAGAATATTTGTTTGTGGGAATTTTCTGTGTATTCTTCTCCTTGTAGGAGGTCATATTTATAATACAACGAAACCTGAATGGGCAAGTAAATAATAAATTCCTAAATCTATTTGTAGTAGGAAATCAGGAATTAAAGTAAATCAATTACAATTATAATAGGAATTCTTGGTGTGTAAGGAAAGTAAGTCAATATCCACAAGTCACGCCAACACTCCCCCTCACGTTGGTGCATAGATGTCGCCAATGCCCAACTGATCTAGTGAATTGTGGAATGCTTTACTGGAAATCGCCTTTGTCAAAATATCCGCCAATTGATCCTCGGATTTCACAAAAGGAAACTGAAACACTTTAGCCTCAAGCTTTTGTTTGATGAAGTGTCGATCCACCTCAACATGTTTAGTACGATCATGCTGAACCGGATTCTGTGCAATGGCTATAGCAGCCTTGTTGTCACAAAAGAGATTCATTGTGGATGTAAGTTTATACCCAAGTTCAGTAAGCAACTTTCTTAACCAAAGAAGTTCACAAATCCCTTTAGTCATGCCTCTGAACTCGGCTTCTGCACTGGATAAAGCTACTACATTCTGTTTCTTGCTTCTCCATGTCACCAAATTACCTCCCACGAATGTGAAGTAACCCGATGTGGATTTTCTATCTGTTACATTACCTGCCCAATCTGCATCTGAATAACCATCAATATTTAGATGACCATGCTTTGAGAACATAAGTCTTTTTCCAGGTGCAGACTTCAAATATCTAAGTATCCAAAGAACTGCATTCATATGGTCTTCACTTGGAGAGTGCATAAATTGACTGACAACACTCACCGCATAAGCAATGTCTGGTCGAGTATGTGACAAATAGATCAATCTTCCCACTAACCTTTGGTATCTTTCTTTGTTAGTTAGAACTTGATCCGGATATTCTCCAAGATGATGATTCTGAACAATAGGAGTGTCCGCAGGTTTACAATCTAGCATTCCTGTGTCTGTCAACAAGTCTAAGACATATTTCCTTTGAGAGAGAAATATGCCTTGCTGCGATCGAGCCACCTCAATTCCCAAGAAATACTTGAGTCCACCTAGATCCTTCATCTCAAACTCCGTAGCCAGATAGTCTTGTAGCTGTGATATTTCCTGTTTATCATTCCCAGTAATAATCATATCATCAACATAGATTATTAATGCTGTTACCTTCCCTTTTCGATGTTTCAAGAATAGAGTATGATCTGAGTTGCACTGTTTGAAACCATTGTTCTTCATTGCCATGGTGAACCGTCCAAACCATGCACGTGGTGATTGTTTCAATCCATACAATGCTTTTCGTAACCTGCAAACTGTTCCAGTCTGAGTAGTATTATATCCAGGAGGAATGTCCATGTACACCTCCTCCGTGAGTTCGCCATGTAGAAAAGCATTCTTTACATCAAACTGGTGTAGTGGCCAATCCAAATTAGCTGCAAGGGACAATAAGACTCTGACGGTGTTTAACTTTGCAACTGGAGCAAAGATTTCTTCATAGTCTATACCATAGGTCTGTGTGTACCCTTTTGCCACAAGTCTTGCCTTGTATCGCTCGATAGATCCATCTGCATTGTGTTTTATAGTAAACACCCATCTACATCCGATAGTCTAGTAAGGGTGTGGCTGAGAATCTCGGAACATCAGATTATTCCTGGCCTCCCAGATATGCGAGCAAATGAGAATAGCTTTGGACAAGTGATCCAGATCTTGGAGTTGAGTAGTGCAATCCAAAAAGGATAACCAACTAATGAAATCACCAACTTGCAAAGGAAGAGAAGGGAAAACAGAGGAATATCCCCAAACATTCCTAGTAAAGCTACAATCCACAAATAGGTGTTGAATGGTCTCAAGCTAGTCCTGGAAAAAAAGGGCTGTCAGGACACAGTTGAGGCATAAATCTGTGAAGTCTAGCTCTCATTTGAAGTCTTTTTCTAATAAGTATCTAGGCAAAAATCTTCACTTTATGAGGAATTTCAAGTTTCCATATTTTCTTGAGAAGAGAAGCTTAAGGGTGGGAGGGGTGCTCTGGGACTTGAATATTTAGGCACGTTTAATGGTGAAGGAGTCACTAGGGTTAGGGCCCCAAACCATTTGATCCTACAAATTAGAGATGGGAAGAGGAACTGTTAAAATTTTATCAACTAAATCATCATCCAAAACTTGGGAGAGTTTATTTATGTTTCAATTTGTTATTGGTAATAAAATCCGAGACTTTCTGGTCAATATTCAAGGGAACTCTTTGCTGCTAAGGAATTGGATCAAGAAGAAGGAAAGACAAAACCCAATGGGAGGTCTAGAAAGAGATGGAACTGCCATTTCCCACCACCCACCTAAGACCTTTGCATAAGACATGTCTTGCATCCAAAATAGATTTCTAAGCAACATAATGATTTGATTTTTTCTTGAGAGTAAAGAAATTCTCATGTCTGAGATACTTCTGAGTAACAATCTTAACCCACCAATTAGAATGGTCTGTGAGGCATTTCCACCTGAGCTTAGCTAGAGCTGCAAGATTAAACTGGTTAGTAAGTCTGACCCTTAAGCCACCAAGGTCTTTGGGAAGGCACACATCCTTCCAAGAGATAGGAGGGTTCTTATCACTACCCCCAAAAAAGGTCCTACAACATTTGTTCATTTCTTGAACCACTTGAGGGGGGCATCTAAAATAGGACATCACATGATTAGGCATACTAGACACATTAGACTTAATTGGGGTTAGTCTTCCCGCCCTAGAGAGGGTATTAGCTTTCCACCCTGCAAACTTTGAACGAATTCTATCCGTTAACTCCTTTGCATTTTGGGGATCTTTCCAGAATTGTGGATACCTAAGTATCTACCAATAGTGGTTCTGTGTTGGATTTGCAAGATAGTACTAATATTGTTTTTGACATTTATGGGAACTTTGGGTGAGAAATAAATGATGGACTTATGAAAATTAATATATTGGCCAGAGGCCTTAGAGAAAGCCTCAAGAATTATCAAAACATTTCTAGTAGCCATAGGCGTGGCTTTAGTAAAGATTAAGCAATCATCTACAAAGACTAAATTCAAAATTATGTAACCAAAAAGGGATGAAAGTAAACCAACATGAGTCCTAGTGGAAAGAGCTAAATTGTTCAGGTGCATGATGAAAGGCTCCATGAAAATAATAAAGAGATAGGGAGAAAGGGGATCGCCTTGCCTAATACCTCTAGAAGGGACAAAGAAGGCCTTAGGGTTCCCATTAAGAAGAATCAAGAAGGAGGTTGTTGAAATGCAATTCATGATTCTGTCACACTAGTCAACATTAAAACCAAACTTAATTAAACAAGCTTTTATGTAGTTCCAATCAAGGAGATCATAAGCTTTCTCAAGGTCTAATTTATGTGTCATTGCATCCAAAGAGCCTTTTTTCCTTTTAAAGTCACTAAACAATTCATGAGCAATTAAAATATTGTCAAAAATAGACCTCCCACAGGTGCAAAGGCACCTTGGTTTGGAGAGATACACTTAGAAAGGATGAGCCTAAGTCTAGTGATGATGATTTTAGTAATAATCTTATAAACTACATTGTAGAGACTGATAGGCCTAAAATGATTTACAACTTTAAGTTTGTTAACTTAGGAATCAAAGCAATATTGGTGTGGTTTATGGGGTTGAGAGGAAGGTTATTCATAAAGAAATCATGAACAAGTTGAATAAGAAGATGCTTGGTCTCAACTCATGGAAATGAAGTGTTATTGAAATTTTTGGCGGCACCGCCCTCACCAAAAACATTAGTTTGAGAAAGTAGTTAAAACAAAATGAGAATAGACTTCCCAACAACTAGTTTTTGCAGTTCCTTTTGACATTATTGGTGGACCAAATAACAACATGTATTAGTTGGATCTTAGTATATAGAGTACAATAAGCAGATTATTGCAATATTTTCTTTTCTTCTTAATTATTATTTTGTATATCATGAGGCTTCTAAATTATGGTGGTAAAACATTTATTTTGTAAATAAAATTATATTTGTAAGAGTATTTTCAAGAGATATTTTAAATTAATATGTTAAATTTGAATTTGACGACTTAAGTTATTTAACATTTTGTAAATTTCTTTAACTTCACCCGAAATATTAAACACTATATTATGTCAAACCATTTGCAATGAACAAAATCTATCTTGAAATAGTAAAGGCAATCTACTATTTTATACTATACAAAAAGTGATAAGAAGTTGGCAAATAGATTAAACAAACTAAAGACATGAACAAGATACAAAAAGGAAATTAAAATAATGATGTAGGAATAATCATGAAGTTAGTGGGGGTTAGATAAGAGGGTTCCAAAACTAGAAAAGCCAAAATGGAGGTAAAATATTAGAAAGCCAAACTATTTTATGCTTGTCTAGTGGTACTTTATTCTTTGTGCTCCTACGAAGAGAGGCACATCCAAAAAGAAAAATGCAATATACAATATCATCCTAGGTAAAAAGAACAGAGAGAGAAATGATAAACTCCGATCCTGTTTGTAAAACTTTATGATCTATAATTATTAGTTTTTTTTTTTTATAAATAAATTTGTAACTCAAGTGATTAAAAATAATTATTTTTGTATCTGGGTTACTTTAATCGATCATACCGTTTTTTCTTTTCTATAGATGATCTGAAGTTGAACTTAAATTAACGATTCATATGAAGACAAATTATGGTGGGGTAGGCCAAGAAACAAAGCATGTGTTTTAAAACCTATAGTCCAATGGAGTATCATAAAATAAATAAATAAATAAAAAGAAAACAAGAGGCTCCTACCAAAAAATATAAAAATAAATATATCGAAAGGCTGCGGTTGAGCTATCAGTCTTTCATACGTATTTTACTTTGACCAAGTCTAACTTGTGTGGGCCCTTAAATGATATGTTAGTGGGGATTAAATTAATATATAAAAAACGTGCCTTTTATTGATGTAAAGAAAAAGAAAAACATGTTACTTTCAGATGTAAATATTATGATTGGTAAGAGAGAGAGCGAAACACATCCACGCCACGTCAGTTCTGGATATGCCCAGAATATTTATTAGTTGAATTTTCAATCCTGCCCTTACATGTTTGCGTATCCTAATTTTATTCCCCAATGTTCTTCGTATTTCCGCTCTTTTGTTTGCTTTCGCTTTCGATTTCGATATTGCCAAGCCTTTTTTTTTATATTAACACCGAATATTTTTCTTACCAGCGGTAAAATTTTGTCAGCTTCAAGCATATTGATAGTTGTTTGAAAATAATAGTGCTCATTGCTTATTGTTTTATGGCATAAATTAACAGTGTTTTTGTTTTGGTATTTTTTATGTTAGATAATGTGATGATTCCATCTTAAGTTTCGCACATGACTCTTAGAATCTCGAGAGATCGACTCCATTTATGAAACTTTCTAAATTTTTTGAGTTATTTCAAATTGGTATCCAATCTCGTAAGAATTTACAAACCCATACATTAAACCCTATAAGCAAGTCTATTCGTTAGTCAAACAATTGATTAGTAGGTTTCTTTCACCTCCTTTTTATTTAAGTGGGGATTACTAATGTGAGTCCCACCAAACGCACCTACCTAGAAGTTTTTACTTAAGCCCAAGTGAAAGGTGGGGGACAAAATAAAACCCTCCTCCTTAGCTTGTTTTTATGTCCGACAACAAAAAGGAGATCATGCTTTTCTTTGTTAGTGAGTATAGCCATTGCGCCTCCCCACCCATGCCAAAAAAATTTACATGTAATATGGATAGTATTGTTTTTTATTCTCAATCAATAACACAATGATACGTGAGAAAATTATCTCATATGTTATTACGTCATTGGCCGAAAATAAAAAAAAGTGCTTTATCCATTACATGAAAGTTTCTCTCCATCTAAACGCCTACAGCCAATCATAAATCATCGACCACCCTCCTCTCCGACATATTTTTTTTTTAGGTTTCTGGATTCTGGTTTGTTGATTTTTTGGATTTCTGGTTTATTGATTTTTTTGGGTATATGGGGTTTATTTTCTTATATGTATCAGTGTAATCTAATAAATTACACCACCTAACTTTCTCCCGCTCTAGGTTCTTCCAAAATAATAGGGAACATGCACGCGTTTCTTTAATAATTCCTTCACCTTGTTACAAGTTTTTTTCATATTAATTTTCTTTTGTTGCTAAGTTTTATGATTTTTTTGAAGGTGAGTGAGGACCTACTTTTTTTAAATTATAAATATTTTATTTTATGAGAGACGAGGACCTACTTTGTTTGATCTGATCCCATCATTTTTCATGGAAATTGCAAAGTATTTACCACGACATACATCTACATCATACATGTAGTCATATATCTCTCTTAGGCACTCATCCTTTTTGGGAACTTTGCTCTATTATGTGTAGTTGAATTGTTATAAGATTAAGTTTTCTCCAAATATGTTTCATACATTATTTTCAACACTAGACGTGGTAGGCTTGACCGCGGCATTGCTTGCTTCATGTGATGACGGTGGTGCTCATTTGAGTTTGTGTGTATTTTGTGTTTTGTGGGCTTAATTTGGAATAATGCTTAGTTTTAGTGTGTGCATGCGTGTGTGCGGTATTTATTTGCTTCAACTTTGTCTTTTTGAGTTCATTGATTTTGTTGCCTTTTTTAGCTTGGTACATTTTACGTATCGTAGAAGTTTTAGTTTTAATTTTATATAAGAGAAGTCTTAGTTGTATTATTGGAACTTATCTAATAAATTTACTTTTTCTTTTCTTTCAAAATTATATTGAATGAAACAAGATTGGAAAAAAGAAGAAGAATGGAATTGTCTAGCTTGTACCAAGTTACCAACACTGAATTTTTCCCATTTCAATCATTCAACAACAAATGATTGTAACAGAATAACCAAATACTATGTAAGAGATATAATAAGAAATAGTGAAGTACTATTGAGTGTATTTACCAAAAATAATAGAAATAAATATAAAGAAATAAAAAATTGTAAATACCAAATATAGAATAAAAAATTAAAGAGTCGGTTGTGAAAATGAGAGAAAAAAACATGAAGTAATGTGTAAGGTCTAAAAAAATTTCCAACTTTGCTAGAAGGAATTTCAAGTTGGAATTTGACAGAAAAAAACTAAAAATTTCAAGTTGGAATTTCACTTTTTGTAAAAAATAAAAAATAAAAAATAATTTTGTTGTCCGTTGTTTGTTTTCAATAATAGAAGAAGAGAAGTAGATGACAACCCACGGCACCTTCCTAACATTGAAAGAGGTCAAACCAGCACTTCTCTCTTTCTCTATCACCATTTTCTTTTGCCTTTTCTTCTCTCTCTCTCTCTCTCCTTCTCTCTCTGAACAAACAAACTTGTTATTCTCTCTCTCCAATGCAGGTTGGTGAATCGAAGGAATGAATGTGAAAAAAATAAAAATAATGCTAAAAAATTGTTTCTTTTTCCTTTGAAGAGTCTGATCCTCCTCCTCATCTCCCAAACTCAAACGTAAGTCCTCTCCTCCACAACTTCTGCCATTTTTTCCACCACACCTTCTCTCTCTTCTCTTCTCTTTGCTTTATGTTATCCAATTATCCAATTTCTCCTTTCTTTCCTGTACCAAATTTTATGCTCTCATATTTCTCTGTTGGCTGAGACAAAATCCTAATTGGGTTAATGCTCTTAACCTCTGTTTCTGCTCACAATTTTTGCAGAAACCGTGCCAAAGTTTGTACCTTTTTTGCACGATCTTACCTTTTTTTCTTCCCTTTCAGCATAATTGACAATTGGGTCTTTGGAGAATTGCGAGAAAGCCATGGCGCCAGCTCCAATTGAGTCGACATTGCCCGAATCGTCGTCTGCGAGCTCCCCCTATGTTCCTGAGAGATCTGAGGCTGAGAATCGTCGTTTCAAAGACCTTAGAAGTGTGCAATGGCGCATAAATCTTGGGATTTTGCCCTCTTCTTCTTCTTCTTCCATTGATGACCTTCGTCGGGTCACAGCTGATTCTAGAAGGAGGTACGTCTAACATGTCTCTTTATGATTTCTTCAACTTTTTATGCGTAGAAGGTTGCATTAGGATTCTTGTGTTTCGTTCTTTTTTGGTTAGAACAGTAAAGTCTCAATTTGGTGATCTATTTGGTTTTTGTTTTAAGCTTTTGCTCTGAGTTGATAATTTTATGCATGGCTTTTGCTAGATAATTCTATTTCCTTGACGATTTCCCTTTTTGAATTTATATATTTTTTGTTCTTTGTTCTTTGTTTTTGTTTTTGTTTTTTTTTTTCATTTTTAAACTCATACGAGGGTTTATAAGATACGGTTTCCGTGGTTTAGTTAATGGTCAATGGATTTTCTACATTTTGTTGCTTATCAGCTGTAAATTGTTGTGGAAACAGGCGTGTTACTTATATCTTGATAAAGCAAGAGGTGTGTCAAGCGACTTGAAATTATGTTTCTTATGTCTTTATGAATCAAGAAGTGGCTTCTTGAATTTTGTGCTTGTATTGGGTACATGCAGTTGATTTGTTGTGTCGATTGATTTGACTCTGAATTATGAAGTTAAGAGCGCTGAATTTAAACAAGTCTAAATTTTTTTTCAGTATCATATTAGACTGCAATGATTTGGTGGTAATTTTTAAGTTTGTGTAATCTTGTGCTGAGTTTACCTTGTCTACATTATTAGATATGCTGGACTGAGAAGGCGCCTTCTGGTTGATCCACATCCCAAAAAGGATGGGAGTAGTTCCCCTGATCTTTCCATAGACAATCCGCTGTCACAAAACCCAGGTAAAATCTTTGGATCCTCCAAAGTGCATATGTGAACTGTAGAAGCTCCAGAAGAACATGGGCGAGCATGTTAACCAGCTATTTTGCTAATGCACACTCAATCCTAAAATTTTCTTGAGCTTGACTTTCCTATGTTGTTTTGTCTGCTGTGTTTTTTCACTTATTCATTATTAGCTCTCTACATGTAGCTGCTTTGTTGAAGTGATCAAATTTGGAGGCCTGCACCATGGTTTGCCTCATTATTGCATATTTTTCAATGAAAGTAAACTGTACTTTCTAAAGGAAAAAAGCTTTCCCTTGTAGATGTGTCAAATGTGTTTACAGATTTTCCTGTATGCTACAATCTAAAACTACTAATGAATAACAGTCTCAGACTGTATTGTTATAACACCCAATCAAATCTGTGGGTGGCACGATAGTTCCTCATTGGTAATAAATTCAAGTTGACCTTTGAATATAAGAATGGAAAGTTAAATGGAGATTTTACTGTTGCAATATGTGCCTAAGTGAGGTTACCTACTCATTGAGTGATGCGGTTGCTAATCTATGCCGTACATCTTACATGCAGATAGCACATGGGGTCGTTTCTTTCGAAATGCTGAGCTGGAGAAAATGGTTGACCAGGACTTATCACGTTTATACCCAGAACATGGGAGCTACTTCCAAACACCAGGATGCCAAGGAATGTTGAGAAGAATTTTGTTATTGTGGTGTCTTAGACATCCAGAGTGTGGTTACAGACAAGGTACATGACATTGACAGTACTCACATCAATTTTCTTTTTCCAAGAACCCTTGAATGTACTTTTTGGAGAAGAGATTTAAATTGTCTTTCTTCTCTAAGTGACTAAGCTTGGCGTTTAGAGCACACTGTCTCGCTGTGTGCGTGTGCGTGTGTGCGTGTGCGCTCGTAGTAGTAAGCACTACACAAGGTCCAGCACTACATTGCTTACATCAGGGTACAACCTGCTTGCTTGGTATACAGACTTGAATTACATGGATCCTGCAATCTCATGTTGTAATGCATGATTTAGTTATTATTGGACCATATTCTGATTACAAAAATCAAACACTACTGGTCTCCCCAAAATGACTAATACAGAGGTTTATTCATTTTTAAAATTTTCAGAATGATTTATAAGGAAAGATTCTTGATTATCAGGTAGTTAGCCAGTCATTTCTTCTCTTGAGTTTTGACTTCTGTGGCAGCAAGTAAACCATATTTGATTTTATTCTTCAATTTCTTTGACCCTGACATGCTGGGATATTTAACTTTCTTGCCCAATGTGATCAACAAGTTGCTAATCTTAGTGCCTGCTTGGTAATGTGTTCTGTTTTGCCTTTTTTTTTGGGTAAATTTAAAACCATTGCTTTCAGTTTTTATATTTTATTTAAAAAACAATTCAATGAATTATTTCTCCTCTCTCTCTCTCTCTCATCTCTGTCACCCCCTCTTTCCTTAATAAGAAAGGAACAAAAAACCAAAAAACAAATGATCCCTTAGTTATTGAATGTCTTCTAGAAAGGCACATTCACACACATGATCCATGGAAGCAGCTTTTTTCCTTCTAGAAGTTTAATTGTTTTTTCTCTTTGTTTTTCATTGTAGGAATGCATGAACTCTTGGCTCCTCTATTATATGTTCTTCATTTTGATGTGGAGCATCTATCTCAAGTGCGAAATCTATATGAAGATCACTTCACTGATAAATTTGATGGTCTATCATTTCATGAAAATGATCTCACTTATAATTTTGAGTTCAAAAACTCTCCTGATTCCATGGAAAATGAGAATGGCGCACACGGAAATGCATTTAAACTTAAGAGTCTTGATGAGCTTGATCCTGAGATACAGACCATTGTAATGCTTAGTGATGCTTATGGTGCTGAAGGTGAATTGGGTATTATCTTGTCCGAGAAATTTATGGAACATGATGCGTACTGTATGTTTCATGCTCTAATGAGTGGGGCCCATGGTTCAGTTTCTATGGCAGAGTTCTTCTCTCCCTCCCCTGCTGTTGGATCCCATACTAGCTTACCTCCTGTCATTGAAGCATCTGCTTCGTTGTATTATTTGCTTTCTCTTGTTGATTCATCTCTACACAGCCACCTTGTTGAGCTTGGTGTTGAACCCCAGTATTTTGCACTCCGCTGGTTACGGGTTTTATTTGGACGTGAGTTTTCACTTGCAGATCTATTGATAATTTGGGATGAAATATTTGCATCTGATAATAGTAAATTAGACAAAGGTTCCGAAGATGATGCAGCATCCAGCTTTGGCATACTTAGTACACCTCGAGGAGCATTTATATCAGCCATGGCAGTTTCAATGTTACTCTATTTGAGATCTTCCCTTCTTGCCTCCGAGAATGCTACTTTATGTCTTCAGAGATTGTTAAATTTTCCTGAGAAAATAGATTTGAAGAAGCTGATACAAAAGGCGAAGTCTTTGCAGGATCTTGCTTTGAAGAACAATAGTTCATCCTTATTATTTTCATACATTGGGCCCTATGAACATAGTAAATCAATGGCTGTGAGAGGTCATAGCCTCTCAGTTGATTCTTTTTCTCCAAAAACACCACTAAATCTGGTACCTGAAAGCTACTGGGAAGAGAAGTGGAGAGTTCTGCACAGGGAAGAAGAACTTAGGCAAGATGGTTTGGAAAAACAGGTTCCAAGCCAGAAGAAGCGATGGACAGAAAAAGTAAAATTGAGCCTATCTAGAACAGAATCCGACCCATCTCCATCAAAACCTGAGAATGGCAAAAAGAACCCCAGGTTTTCTGTTCGACGAAGGTTGCTGCAAGACCTTTCTCGAGAACTTAGCTCAGAGGAAGATGGTGAGAAATTGGGTTCTCACGAAGACGAACTCTCTTCAGAAGTTGAGGTCAACAAAGAAGATGGTTTCAGCAAGGACCCTACTTCTGCCACCGAGAACAGATGTTTGAATGAAAATCCGGCTAGTGAAGAAAATTCATCTGTTTTCTCAGACCCAACAAGTCCTCGTAGTGGGGCTAATGATCATGAACCAGAATCAGAGAAAAGTAGTGTTGGATCAAATTTGTCAGTTGATGAAAATTATGATAATTCACAGGATGTATCGGAAGACCCACCTCTTCTGGTTTCTGATCCTTCCAAAGGTGTCTCTCAAACATCTGAATGCAACAATCATTCAACGGGAAATTCAGTGACAGGAAAGGAACGAAAGCTTCTTTCTGGTAAATTCCCGAGGTTTTGGAAGTTTGGATGGAATGCACCTGGTGAAGGGACATCTGAGAAAGGACACAACGCCCTTGAGGCTACAAAATCTTCCAGTTGTGAAGGTAATCAGAACACAACAAGCTCTTCTGTGGCTGAGGGGTCCTGCAATTATTTAGTTAGCTCCAAGGGAGAAGCTGTTGACCAGAATGTGATGGGTACTTTAAGAAATCTTGGGCACTCTATGCTTGAACATATTCAGGTAACGTTTCTTGTTTTGCTTTCTCCCTAGGGTATAAACTACAATTTGTTTTTTATCGTCAAAGTTAATGCTTCTTATAGGACGCAGAGCACTATAAAATTATATGTTCTAGGAAATGTGTAATGATTGTTAAAAGAGGAAGAAATCCAACGACAAACGGTAATAGTGTGGTATTGGCTAGGGGCAATAATTCAACTAATTGATAGCTATAACTGGGTACAAAATTCCTTGTAAGCATGGTGTTTCTTTTAAGTTGGTTTCGTGTGCAATTTTAGGGGTAAAAAAAAGTTGCTCCCAACAACACTTCTTAAGCATGTCAGATTTTATGTCCGCATTGTTCTGACTCTTTAACTAACCATATCTGGCAGGTAATCGAGTCTGTTTTCCAGCAAGATCGGGGTGTTCAGGTTGGGCCATTGGAGAATTTTTCAAAAAACACTTTAGTTGGCAAAGGACAAGTTACAGCCGTGACAGCTTTGAAGGAGCTTCGGAAGATCAGCAATCTTTTGTCAGAAATGTGAGGTGTGCATTATTTATAGATACCTGTATATACATTTTGTAATTAATCTATTCATCTAGTGCCAAAATAAATCTAGTTTTATCCACATTTTTTCTCTTTTGGTAACCCGAGTTTCGGCAGTGGCAGAGACAGATGTGTAAATATGAGTTTCTGTAATAATCTTATGAATTTAAATGTATTATAAGGAGTGTAATTTCAGTGAATTTTGGCTACACATTGGCTTCTCATCACACAGAGATATGGGTTAGTGGAGTGATTATATTTCACAAAATTAAAGGAATTTTGTGTTAAAGCCAAAGAAAAAGGATAATCAAAAGAAGCAAACGTGTCTCTTTACTCCAGCCTCAGAAAACCTAGAGGAGATGCTGAATCCGGGAAAAATTTATGCAAGAAATTGCGAGTTGAACTGTGGAGAAGTTGGTAACGAGCTTGCCAAAGATAGCAGAATTAAACTGTCTTTGAGCATGGTTGTGGAATAATAGTGGTGGAATTCTCGCATTTAATCAATAAGAACATGTATTTGCAGCTTCTCTGTTTTTTGTTTTCCCTCATTTAATTTCGTAGCAGATCGATTTATTCTGAGTTCGCTAGTTTGAAAAGCCCTATTTTGGGATGCAAAATGGAAGAGAGGACTGGAAGAATATTTAGCTTTGGAATTCATTTTGTTGTGTTTAAGGTTGACATATTCCCAATAATTTTAATAACCACGAAATGGAAAGTGCGGAATTAGTAAAATCGATGTACAAAGAAAATACAAGAGCACCGGAAGGCGGCTGAAAGGTTAAGCAACTGCAGACGTAATTCATACAGTTTGGAAGGAGAACTGAAAAGCACTCCCACCAATAAGAGAAGGAAAATTACAATATCTGTTACAAATACATCTACTTTCTTTAATATATATATATATAT